>NW_014040458.1:96466-104453 GCF_001186125.1 Sphaeroforma arctica JP610 | reverse complement strand
ATATATATATATATATATATATATATATATATATATATATATATATATATATATGTATATATATATATATATATTATATATATATATATATATATATATATATGATGTATGCATGTTTGCTTGTATGTATGTATGTATCTATGCATGTATGTATGTATGTTTATATATATATATATATACTAATCAACACACTGGAAAAGTATAAGATTCCGCTTTTGCAAGAGCGAAGAAACTCTCGGTAGATACGTAAGCGAGATGTGAGTCATATTACAAGCGGTGTTCTCCCAATAAAATGTGAAACTACTTCACAATGTTACAAGCGGTACACCCAACGCTTTGTCTTCGTTTCCAAATCAATACTGAGAATTAGTACTTGAAATCAATGAAATCCCAGTATATACGTTTCGATCCATCGCATAGGAATAGTTTCCTTCATTCAGGGTTACTTTTATTTGTATTCTAAGTAGCGTGTTTGGTAAATTTCATATCACTAATTTGTTTCCACGCCATGCGTAAATGGCTACCACTGACCGCATCCCCGCTTCTAATTTGGCGGGCTATTTCCTGGACAACTGTCGCATTGATCGTTGGTGCGACAAAAACCGTTTTGTACACATTTTCTTGCCTCGGCCAGTGTGAGTCTGATTGTGTATGCTTGCTTGTCTCCGATATTGAACCGTTGTGCCTGTATAGTTTCTCCAATGTAGCCACGCACACAGCACGCAAACTCTCGTCAGAGGCACAGCATCCCGCTACCAACCAGGGCAGCTTGTGTGCCAGCAGCAACGCACACATACCCACACGGGAGGAGGCTAGGTACGCCAGCCGGTACAACTGCGCGCTTGTATGCGCATCAAGACCCTTCCTACCCAAATGTCCCAGTGCTGCCCAGATACACTTATCGAGCACCAGTCCGTGTTCCGCGGTTCTAAGTGTCGCACCACTCACACTTGCATCACTGGCAGACGCAGCATACGAAGCAATGGCCTGGGCGAACATCACCATCACAAATCTCAGCCATATGCCAACGTCGAGCGTAGCATCTAGGCGACTCGTCACGTATTTGAACACCTCCGGCTGTATGCCGGGGTGCGCGAGGATTAGTTGTGAGGTCATCGACGACAGCCGGTCTACCGCATGGTCTATTACTTTCTCCTCCACGGCAACGGCGTTTTCTGCCGCGGTTTCTAGGTACACCAAGGCCGCCGATAGGTAGGCATAAGCAGACTCGGTATTCGCGGACACTGGCCATTTGAAGCGCTGTGTGGGGTGTAAGAGATTCGGTGCACGATGACATCGGATCGCATACCGTTTCTCACGAATACATATGTCAAGCAGCAGCCTACCTAAGCTCTGTAGAACTAGGGTGGAGGTTTCCTCGGCGTATCTGCCTACGAAAAGGATCATCGTATCATCGGCCACGACGTAACGGAACCCCCTTAATCTCAGGAAACACGCCAGTATTTTGATTGCCAACAGCCGCACTTCAGAACTATCGTAACTCAGCAAGCGTATGAACGTCTCCCACACAAAGGTTACCTTTGCAGGTCTACTGTCCCCACACGCTGCAGTGACTGCCTTCCTCTCCATAAGGTCCATCATCACGTTTTGAACTTTGCCATCTTCAGCCTCCATCAGGCTCAACATTGAGTGCAACATGGACAAGGTCATATCCATCGACCAAGTTGTGTACAAACACCCCCGCCCCTGCTGCACCATGTTCACAGCATTACATAGACCAACCTCAAGTTTGCCTACAGCCTGATTTCTGATAGAAAACGTGGACATGGACATAGAGGCCACCCCGGATGCGCACGACACTATGCTTTGACGCAGACACCGTATCAAAATGAGATTGAGCTCTTCATACTCTTCGGGATGTAAATTATTAAGACTATAATCACCCGTGAGTAACTCACCATTCGGTCCTATACTGTCTTTGCGTTCAACAACCATCTCCGCACAACGTTCCAGCACTTCCCTGGCCATGACTTGCCCCCCGCTGTGTGTGATAAAATACTTGAGCAGATCTGCGGCGCTGAAGTGGTCTACACTTTGCTTACAGTCAGACTCATTTAGCGCTATATCGAACCCTTCGACGATTAAACCAGCCATCGCTTTTGAGAAAAAAGTATCTAATTGACAACTCTCATCATCTTGGCCCAACTTCGAGAAAGTATCCGGAGAAGGGCTTTTCAGGAGCGTTACCATGGTTACCAGGTAGGACCAGGGGGCTGTCCTTTGCGTGACCATGTTTTCCCATATCCGTATCCACATGTGGAATACATGGAACTTCTGTGTGTAGTCACAGTGTGTTGCAATACTGTCAAGCAGGTACTTGAGGCTAATACAGCACGTGCACTGCCGTCTACTTCTTCTCTTCTTAGCTCTCTCAGTGCTACCTGTGGGTGAGAGTCCTCCAGCCTCAGTCTCAGGCCCACCCGAGCCTGACACACACAGCAACTGATACGCCAGTTCGCTAGCCGTGATGGCTTCTCTATCACGAGTGCTAGTGTCAGCGGATTGTCCATCATCTGCGAGAGAGTTCTCACGAGTGATTCTCTGGCTGAGTGAGTTTTTCCTCGGCTTGCAGGGAGTGCTATTCTGACTGAGTAGGGGCGGCCGCTTTCCAGAAGTTGATTTGTTTAGTTGGCTGGATGTATCGGCATTCCTGCCATGTCCGGCGTGCCTCGCGTCCCTGCGCACATAACCCATACCATTCCAACCCACGACTTGTCTGTGTGTGTTAAGTTTATCACCGTCGCTCCGCGTGTCTGGTGGGCCCCCAATGTACCGTGGCGTGGGATTCACCGCAGCCGAACGCATGCAGCAGTCACATGTATCCTCCGTGGACAAGGCACGGAAAAGACTCTCGTTGCTAAGCAATATCTCCAGTGCACACGCTGCCCGCGAGTAGGTGCTGGTGTGTGCCGGTGGCTTACTATTTTCTGCAGCATTCGTAGAATGCACGGTAGAATCCGGTGTAGCATACGATGAGCGCATACCATTGCTCTGTTCAGGTTCAGATACAAATGTTCTAGCAAACACTCCTCCGTAAACATTTGGGCTACAGTTGCGTGGTAGCAAGTCAAGGACGTTAGGTAGTAAGATCTGTTTCAGCCATCTACGCAAGGCTGGGCTAACCTGGCGTGATGTGACACGAGAAGAGTCTCCTGGGAGCATCACATGCAGCAACAGTGTTTGAATGCACTCACTTGCGCGATTGTCGCTATGGTTCCTCCGCCTATCTCTGCGCCGAAAGGAGTGCTGCTGCTGCTTCTGGTTGTTGTGATAGTACGTGCGTGCATGCGTGTGCGAGTATGCATCTCCCTTCGAACAATCCATCGCATCATCCACTCCACGGACTCCCTGTGACACCAGAAGCGATCTCAACAGATCGGCCCGGTCTAAGTTACCTACTTCTAGAAAGTGTAACCTGACCTCAGTCCCCCAAGTCAGCAGCAGCTCAGTACCAGCAAACCTATCAATCATCATCTCACAATCGTACATATCACTTACTAACCCCACCACCTTACGCACAACCGTACGTTGTATGAACGTATCGTGCTTGCGCTCAAACTCGTAGCGTATAATACTTCGTAGCAGGCGACGTATGCAGTCCTCCACTACCGTGTCGCCATAGTACAGTGCTAGCCGCTCCAACGTATCCTCTTGTCCTGTTAACGTATCTGTGGCCGTCTTCTCACGTCGATGTACTCGTTCATGTTCATCAACATGCACTCCATGCACCCCCATCGCCACATTCATACCACCCACACCCGTAGAGGCGCGTACAAGACGTTCAATGTGTGCGACGCGTTCGCTTTCCCCAAACCAGTTCAGGAAATAGGCTGCCAGTCGTGTTAACTCATACTCAGCCTCAGACACTCGCTTAACCCGTGCCGGTCTTTCGCTAGGCTGATCACCTGTGAGATCAGCCCAGTCGGAAGCGGAAGGGCGTTCATTGGGTGTGTGCAGACAACAGTGGGCCTCCACAATGTTGTTCATGAAGGATTCGCCGGGTATCTCGTCACGTGTGCTTACACTCACACCATGCACACGATCCTTGGGTGGTGATGCTTTTGTAGGGCGTGGTGGTACGTGCTTACTCTGACTGCGACACAACAACTCCCACGGTTGCTCGTCCTTTACGAACATGTACTGCTCCTGTGTTATTAGTCTGAGTAGCGATGGCTTCGCGACAAATGATGTGAACTCCGGGTGTCGCACTATAAAGTCAGCCAGCACATGATCGAATCTGGTATCCCTGCCTCGACTAGTAGCAGGCCATATGTATGCATACCGTATCCGTGACGATAACGCTGAGGAAAACATAGCCAGCCCGTACTGTTGGCTCGCCATAGCGCCCTCCCAGTCTCTGACATACCGGGACACCTTGCGCTTCAGACTGGCACGATCCTGAGTGTCTAGTCTATCCATCTTGACAGTCAGATTAAGCCCCCCTTCAAGCAATACAGGCACCGTATCGGCGGAAGAAAGCGTGCTAGATCTCCTGGTAGAGGTAGCCGAGTCGCTCCGGTCGCTCTGATCATTACCCTCCTCAATAGCTCCATTGAGAGCAGAGATTCTCAGCTTTTGTCGCGCTGGCTCCTCGACACCCCCACTACCACCACTAGAATGCTCAATTAGACGCTTACTACGGACCACGCGCTGGTTATCAGGGCTTGGGATACATCCGTCTAGGCCACCTTCGAAGTATCGCTGTAAACATTGGAACAGATGGGGCATTTGCCTCTCTCGGTCAGTTATCATAATCGTGAACTGCACATAAACCGCGAACTCTGGCTCCACACTATCCATGTCGTTAAGCCCGCGGACCACACTAGCGAATAAATGTTGGCCGCTGGGAACAGGCGTTGATAATGTAGTATAATTATTTGTTGACAGTGTGGAATCGTGCAACACAGCGTTGAGGTGCTTTAGTATACTTGGCCGATACCCTGCGTACTTGCTGAAAATCGCAGCGAGGAGCACGCCGCTCCGGACTTTTGAAGGGATATTGTATTGAACATTACTGTCACATAGATAAGTATCTAGTACAAACCAAGGCACAGACGCCACCTCGGTTGTGTCCAAAATTTCAAGGACAAACTCCACAACGACAGCTTTTCTTGCTCTGAGTATCCCTATCGAGTCGGCGTGGAGCAGATCGTTTAACACACTTTTGGTCAAGCGCCTACACACTGTGGCATGGTTACACAGTGGAATGTCTAGTGTTTGACCAGTGAGGTTACGGTATACTCCATCTATAGCTTTGAGTACAATACAGACTGATAAAACCGCGTCAGATTTTAACACTTCGCTGCTGTTGTTCGTCGCAGGTAGTCCTAAAGGTTCGCAGCTCTCCAAACGACAAGCCCAATCCTTCAGGTAACTACCAAAATATGTATCAGGAAAATTAGTTAATACAAAGCTGGATAGGATCTCTGACTCCAGTTCTAACGTCTGATACCATGCCATCACCCCTCTGGTTGCCATTGAGGCTCGGATGTCGCCGTGAGCAGTACGAGCTGAATCGTCCGAATCGTTCCCGGCTCGTCTCAAGCTGTCTTGGATCTTACACACCCACAGATGTTTCGCTACGAAACACGCTTCTAAAGGCCTGCCCAAACTGATGCTTATTTGAACTTGGCGCGCTATATCGTTCACCGAGGATAGGTCTTCCGGATGTCCGAATATTGCGAGCATACCATTGGCGGCTGCTGCTACGTCACTAACAGCCCCTACATTAAGAAAGCCCTCTCTCCTCCCATCGCGCCCAGACCACACCTTGATAAAAGGGCCCACTAAGGCTTCGTGCATTTTAAGAAGATTTGATTGGTTGTTCCATGTGCTCCAATCATGATCCAGTAATAGCCGCGTCACTTCCAGCTCTAAACGCCTGTGGTGCTCACTCGAGTAGGAGCTCACGGCACTATATTCCACATAGTATTGGACATTCAACAGAAGTTCACTACACACAATGTAGTTCACTAGCATGTGCCCAAGGCAGACTTCTAGTATAAAACGGCTTATCCGGACAGGCCTAGCTACTTTGTCGTCCAGGTTGTTTCGGTGGTCAATGGTGTATGGGGCTATCAGTGGCACTACAAGGCGCTTGACAAAAGTCAGCCATACACTGTAGCAGTCGTGACGAACCGAGCTTTCTGACACCGCCGGCATAGTGAATGCAATTTTCTTGAAAAGTGAGCTACACAGAGCCTCAACTACTTCAAGCCAAGAATTGCTTGATTCCGCCTCGCCCAAATTTCTAAGGATGTATTCTAGGATGTCTAAGACCCTGTCAACGTTAACCCGCTGCTCTTCAGCTGTGTTTGCGTGGAACTGCTCGAGTTCATTGTTGCAGCTGCGTGTGACACTGTCAATTAATTCTGGAAACGCATCGAGGATTTTTACCACCGTAGGGGCATGAGTTCCAGCCAGCAATCGAGGACAAACCTTGAAGTCATCCCTATAACTCTTTTTAACAATTGTAGACTCGAACGTTCGCAGGCAATCATCTTCGCGTTGCACCCTTTTGTCACATCGACAAATCCAATTTCCGTCTAGATGGTACGGTGGTGTCTCGACTGCCACCTTTGCCTTCACGTTTATGTGATCTTCCTTTTCTCCGGACGCCATGTGATCAGCCTTGCTTCCGGAAATAGTAACGTGCCCAACCATTTCAAGGCCATGAGGAGAACTCCTACACGTGGCCGCACACGGTGGACACGTCAACTAACGCGAGCGCGAGCGTGTGATTGACGTTATCGACAACGAAATGGCAGTTGTTGGGCTCGCAAACGTTTACAAGCACCCGCATATGAGGTGCACAGCTCTACCGGGGATACAGTAGTTTACGATGCGTTATAGAAAAGCGCTGTGTAGTCGACGACGTTCGGTTTTGGTTGCATACTACAGCACACAAATTTCTACCAGGAGACCTAAGAAATGTCGAGTAAAAAAATATATTGCAGAAAGAAATCAGTAAGTATAACGAATAGCATTGCATTTATTAAACAATCAACTAACAGAACATGGTTTCACGAGGTCGTCATCGGATAGCTCGAGTGGTCTTGTCAAAAGGATCCGACGAGAGCTCACGAGACCTCCATGACGGTATACCAGAAAATGTGTGCACGTAGATAGAGAGGGGGAAATGTGCTAACATTGGATCGGATCGAAATAAGGTGAATATAGGGGAGAGTGGGCTCGGGAGCGATAGGCCAAAACATACAGACAAGGTAGAAAGGGGCCAATATTCTATCAGATGCGGAAATAGCACTTAAAACGTCATACCAGTTGTTTTGAAGAATGATGACGGGAAATTTTTGAAAATCGGAAAGAGGTTCGGTACCAAATAATGTTGTTTCTGCTGTTTCGACTTTGATTTTCATTTTTAGTGACATTGGTTAAAGTGTCCGCAAATGTAGACAAACATGGGCCTTTATAGTTTTGATCTATTTATTTATGTATTGAATTTTTGATCGTTTCAGAATTTACGGAGTATTATATTTTTACACCAACCCCCGGGCCACTACGACCTACGTTTCGATGCTATACAAGACAACTAAAGAGGTGTGAATAAAAAAATTAAAAAAATTGTCATCCATTAAATATTGCGGAAAAAAAAGGGGGCGGTCAAAATCAGTCTGGAACTCTGACTCTGGAGCCTGGGCCTCTGCCCTCAGGGGCGGTAGGCCCTTGTTTGGCACTGGGCCTGGGACCCGAAATGACATAGGAAATAAATAAAACAATTGTTTTTCTTTCAAAATAAATTCAGGAAAAAATGTCTGTCTGGCAATGATGAGTGATAAGGGAAAAAAAATTCTAAACAAAATATGAAATTAATAATTGTTAGTGTGTATGTACAGTACCAAACATCATAAGTAAACATTTATCGAAAAAGTGAAATGTGAAATTTGATTTTTTATACGCTCTCACTCTCGAGTGTAACGTAAATAATATACGTGCACGTACACAATTT
>NW_014040458.1:90457-94936 GCF_001186125.1 Sphaeroforma arctica JP610 | reverse complement strand
GCGCCTCAATTGTCAAAAGAACTATTTGTTATTCTGGTGTTTGAAAATCTGGAAGTGATGTAATTTTTGCTATCCCACGTGTGCTAGGTATATGAAAATAGATATTAATATTAATGTAGAACGGGTACCTAGTATGTATTCGATCGTATTTTTTACACCAGTGAATTTATAGTATCTAAATGATCAAACAAAACACAACCACCTTCTCCATCGATATGACACATTAGTAAAATGGTCATCGTTGGAAGTACTGGTGTGGCAAACCTTCCATCTTCTACACATGTAACCAGGTAAGTCGAACAGGCCAACTGCCGCCCTCACGTGAGAAAGCGTCTTGTTTTGAATTATACGCCTAAGCCAACCGATATCATCACATTGATGTTTTCTGAGATTAGACTGTGCTCAGTGTGCTGAGTGGGATGAGACACACCTGACCTTGTGCCTGACTCACTCCCCCGTGTCGTCTGTCACCTGAACTTTTGATCGAACGGTCAAACCGCGAACGACCAAACTCAAAACTGCGAACCTTTTTTGTTATTTTTCTTTAGAAAAAATATAATACTATTTTTAGAAATAATAGATGGCAGCTATTGGCAGGTGTGCAATTGAATATTCCCAATAATGATTTTTACAATAATACTTCTAAAATACCAAAAAAAATAAAAACATACAAATGTTTATCAGGAGGGGGCGAGGGGCAGGCGGCAGGCCGTGTCGGCAGTCGGACGCGTCCTGATGTCATCAAATAAATATGTGTAAATAAATAAAAGTGATACAAATATCAGAACCGGCCTTGTGATGACTCTGTGAGGCATGAGCCGATATTTCTAACCCTTCTCTCTTGCTGAATATTTACATAGGTATATGCAGTATATATTTGGAACAAACGCTGTCAAGCTAGAATACATACTTACACACATAGACACGCACACACATATATATATATATATATATATATAAATATATATACATATACATACATAATATATATACATATATGCTATACCATATACACACATTTTGTCTTTTGTATACGTTCTAGTTTTGTCATAATATAGCTACATATTAACAACATGTCACATTTCGGTCGCTTTTTCCGTGTGTCCACCTTTGGTGAATCACACTGCAAAGCTGTCGGATGTATAGTAGATGGCGTACCGCCCCAAATGGAATTGAGTGAGGCCGATATCCAGACTCAACTCACACGGAGACGTCCAGGACAGAGTGACCTAACCACGCCCCGAAACGAGGCGGATGCAGTGTCCATTATGTCTGGATGTGAGCGTGGATACACACTAGGTACACCTATTTGCATGATTGTACACAACAACGACCAGCGACCCGGTGATTACAAGGAGATGAGCGATGTACCTAGGCCATCGCACGCAGATTTTACATACCAAGAAAAGTATGGTATTAGAGCAACCAGCGGCGGGGGCCGATCGTCTGCACGGGAAACTATAGGGCGTGTTGCTGCTGCTGGTATAGCCGAGAAATGGCTCAAGTTGATGTACGGTATCGAGATAGTAGCGTATGTAAGCGCTGTAGGACCTATTAAGATGAATGAGAGCGACGAGACTTTCAAGAATATCACGCGCGCTGATGTGGACAAGACGATGCTGAGGTGTCCTGACGCTACTGTTACAGAGGAAATGTCTACGCTAATCCGGAAGTGTGCCGATGAGCACGACTCTGTGGGAGGTAGATCGTACTACTTCGACTGAATGCAATTGTATACGCTTTCTGCTTTAAATTTGTTGGTGTTGCTGTGCATTATATATCGCTCGCCTGCCAACTGATTGTATATATATATATTGGATTCGTGTGTGTGTATACGTATATATGGATTTTATGTTTGTGAAATCCATATATATACATTTATATATATATATATATATATATATATATATATATATATAGATATAGTAATTGTATTGTGTGTACAGTGTAAGCATATGCGAGCGTTTTTGTTTCTATAGAAATAATGCTATACAAAATGATCAGTGCATGTCTAATCATATCTTCTGACTCTAAATAATGTATAAAGCAATGAATGTTTTTGAGTTGGTGCCAGATGTTTCCATAGTATAATCCGTGGTACGTGTATCCCAGTTATGTTCAAGGATTGGAACTTTATGTGATTCTATGCAAATATTCCTCCTCTAGCTAGGACATACTACACATATTTTTTTCCATGACCCTACTCATGATACCACGCGTCAAAAGTCATAGAATATTTTTTTCTGTATATGCACCTAATCAATCAGTCGTTATACTCGTTTGAACAGGTGTGGTGTCCTGTGTCGTCAGGGGTGTGCCGACCGGCTGGGGTGAGCCATGTTTCGATAAGCTTGAAGCTTTGCTCGCGCACGCCATGTTGTCAATCCCAGCAACAAAGGGTTTCGAGATTGGTAAGTGGTTCTATGTACACTTATATGTACACAATGTCATTCACGTCCATCATAAGCACCAATGAACACGATTTGAACCCATATTTTGTAACCAACATTCTAGGGTCTGGATTTGAGGGCGCTAAGCAAAATGGTAGTGTACATAATGATCCCTTCGTCAAATTAGGTAACGGTAAAGTCGGCACTTCGACCAATAACTCAGGAGGTGTGCAGGTATGACATTTTACGACCGTTCGTGTCGATTTCGCTCGCGAGTACTTTCAATATACCGCATCATTATCATGTGCATTTAAAATGAGAATGTTGACCCGACAAATGTAGCGTATATTGGCTCAGAGTTAAACCAATTCCCCACGCGCACCACAGGGCGGTATTTCCAACGGTATGCCCATCAATGTAAGAGTAGCATTCAAGCCTCCGGCCACCATCAGTCGCGAACAAACTACGTGTACATTCGATGGAACGGATTCTAGTCTCGCAGCGAAGGGTAGACACGACCCGTGTGTGGTGCCCAGGGCTGTGCCGATTGTCGAGGCAATGGCAGCTTTGGTTCTGGCAGAGTATGTGTTTATCTGTTCGGAAATGTTGCAATTTGCGTTAATTTTTCAACTGCCGTAGAGCAGAAAAATTGAACCTCGCATACGGATTGTACCTAATTTATTTATATATATATATATATATATATACAAATTTGAGTGCTTTGTTATGTCCCAAAAGGAAATGCAGATTGCTTCTAAACTTTTGACACAGTCAGACACGCAAAAGAGACTCCAGTGTTGTTTACTGCACATATATATTACTACACAAAATCTATAGTAATCCTTGTCTGAGTTGTACTGCAATGTATCACCAACCAGCTGATACTCCATATGTCGACCTACGCGATTTAATTTCACTGTGATCGAACAACCACATTTGCTAATAAAACGGTGTAAATGCCTCGTAAAGCATATATTCCCCTTAATGTATATTTTCTTATATAGTTATATTATTTCCATTACACTTTAGCGTTGCCATGAGTCAACTAGCCAGACATGCGGGCTTGGTTCCGCCAAGTTCACTGCCTACGACCTCAAACGCGGAAGGGCCGGCTGTCGGTCAACACTACTGCAAAAAGCGCAAGATTGAAAACCCTGCTGAGCCAGAACACTGAGAGGGATATTGACTGATACAATGGAAAAGAACACGGAAAGATAGTAGTATCCATAGCCTAATTTTAACAAAGACAGTGGTGTTGGAGTAGAAGACTGCAGACCGACTGAAATCATAAAAAGTACCTGTATGAAACCCGCTCCGCAAAAAAAATTATTTCTCAAACCGTTTTACGCTTTTTTATATAATTATGATTTGTTTACAGTCCTCGGAAATTAACCAAAACCCCAATTCCCCAAATCATAGCCTCCTGAAAATAAGGCAGGTAAAACGTTTTGTTTTAAAACAAATACTGTCTATATTTTATGTCATAGCCGTAAAACAATGGAGTTTGTCTATAAACATACGTGTAATAAATATGACAGTACTAAAAAAAAAGCACTTTATTTGCGTTCCAGTTTCAACGTTATTATAGATCGAATCTGTGATTGTAAATAGTTCTAAAAATAAGTATCCCCCTCGATAGCAACGAGTTTTTTTTTCCTTGACAAAGTCAAAAATTTAATTTCGCCACACCAGAGTTCACAGACAACGTTTGAGCAGCGGCTTTAAATAACCTCTCCCGTATGCACTATAGTTAGATGTTACATACAAGGATCAGCACTTTTATCCACCCAATAGAGAAATTAATCAGTGTGTTAGCCAAGTTGCATATATAGAGCTTCAGCATGGAAAACAATGAAGAATCAGATCTGGGTCTGATCGGTGGCCAGGTTAGTAGAAATTTCGATTCTGTGAGTATGTATATTATGTTTTTAATTTTTCATCAGTAGTCGGTACATATGCCGACCTGTAGTGGACTCCAAACACTGACTTATCAGATGTTATTTTGTAGAGTATATTATAGGTACGCATCTATATCCACAATATGTGTATAATATTATAATAATTATATATATATATATATATATATATA
>NW_014040458.1:79538-87038 GCF_001186125.1 Sphaeroforma arctica JP610 | reverse complement strand
TGTGCTTCCGCACCACAATATCTCCTGTCGTATGATTTTATAGGCGTGTGTGGCGTAAATAGTTTCGGTGTAGTTGTCACGACTTAGGATCTCTATAGGTCTCTACCACCTCCTACTGTATTTGTTGCTTGAAAGCGCACTGCTATTCGAGGTGTGAAGTAGGATAGGCACTCTCCGGTGCGCCGTAGGTATTCTGTTCTCGAGATATGTACAAGAGATATATGGCATGCATGTGACCTAAAACAATTGTTTATGAACTGCAAATTGAATCTCTTTACAGATGAGAGATGTGAAGACTGTGGGCAACAAGTTCTACCATGTCCTCGTGCCCAGGAACGATAAGACACTTCTGCGCGATTGTATGTGTGGGGTGTGCTGACTTTTGATTGCCCGCCACCTCTCTGAGTTTCGTAGTTCCTATATGTTCGTCTGAGTCTGTCAGCCTTTCATGACTCACACTACTACTGTACCGAGTACCTGCATGGCGTGTCGTCAGATGTACATAGTCTCAAATAAGCCTAAGGAAAACAATTGTACTTATCATCTGTCTGTGGTGTGCTATGCATTAACGACTACCTCCATCCTCAAGTTCTGAAGATGCTTCATACGACACCGTTGTACTCGTTGTCTTTCCATTTATCTGCTTGCATATCTGTTCTTATCAGATATTTCTATATACTTACTCACATGTCCGTACTCATCGAGTTTTTGTACATATTAACGACTGCAACAGGGGATCTTTGGGGACCACTACTGCTGTGCGTCAGTTTAGCTCTGTAAGTCATATATGAATACTATATTGTGCCTGATATTATTGTGTATAACCCTACGTTGCGTTTGAATGAACTTGACGGAATACGTATGTTATCTGCTCAGTGCCTGGGATAAGTCCTGTCGTATACTTGCTTCGACCACCAAAATTATTCATATCGGTATATTCTCTGCAATACGAAAGTTTTTCATTTTTTTCGGTGGCAAATATCTCGTGCGACATGATACTTTAGTCCACTATAAAATCACGTGGGCAGACTTGAGGGGGCTTTCCGTAGATACTCTCAAGACCGAAAGTTGCATGTATTCATCAACCACTTTTGTACGTAACAATATCTTGCTGATGCATATGCTTCTGCCAGAAACCATCGATTAACTACCGTAATCTAATTGCAATAAATGTATTTTTCATTCCGTCGACAGGATTCTGCGAGAAACTGCGGCAGACGACCAAAAGACTCTGGTGTTCACATCGGTGTTTGTTATTGTTTGGGTGGGTTCCGCTGTGGTGACCATCAATTCTCAGCTCTTGGGCGGATCATTGTATGTTCTTCCTATCTTATATATTTGCATATGTATATACATTGTCGAATGTATTGTCGCTATGCGATGGACTATACAGGTTATTGTGCAGATTTCTCGCAAATTAGTATCTATCAATACGGTGTACGTGATGTGAGGCTGCGTGTGTAATATATAAGCGGTTTGCTTGCCGCAAGATTTTGTCCGTATGCCTGACCGTCAGTTCCTCAACGGTTGTTCTCAAGCTCCTAGGTCACAATATCACCCTAGTTATCCAAAGATCCCATGTTTATACAACGAACCCCTGAATGATACACTACTGCTCCTAGACTACTTTCTCACTACTATGTCGTTTATTTGTCTGCCTGCTCAATCATTACCCTTATTTATATACACAGATCATTTTTCCAAAGTCTCTGCGCACTGGGTTACTGCGTGCTACCGCTGGTGTTATCAGCACTTATGTCGAGCATACTCTCTCTGCTTGGTCTACATGCCGCTTGGTTCCATATTTTGTTGGTACTAATATCTCTGGTTTGGTCTATATTCGGTAAGAGCTGCGGCTAGTTGTATTTTGTGCCTAGAAATGTGACCATGGTTTAAGAGAAGTTCGTACATTCTCAACAGCAGATTGTGTTGTCATTCCTTTATACGTACGCCATCTACAATTTCAATTATCTCAAATCCCAATATTACTGTTATAATATGCAGCTTCCATGGGATTTCTGGCAGACAGTCAGCCACCGCATAGGAAACCACTGGCGATCTATCCGTTGGTACTTTTTTACGTCGTCATTGCGTGGATGATTATAATTCAACCTCGATCTTAAGAGCATATGATGTGCAGTTTAAAGCACAGAAATCCAGATGATATAGAATGTTAGTCAAGAGGAGTGAAGCGCAACTGCATGCGAATTATGTAATTCTTCATCCAATAAATATTATGTCAGATTAAATTGAACAATGTTTATTCCAGAAAGTCCGTAGGCGCCTGTCTAGGAACAGCATCGGCCGTCTGCACATCCATGCGAAGTGAATACAAACGTTTTGAATTCCTGACTAGAGTGCATTAAAATTAACAAAAGTGGCGTGTTGTCGACTACGTGTCGATAATCGAGCAATAATCTGAGCGTTTACCCGATGGGTGATTCAAGTACTATCGGCTTTGCGAGATCATTCAACATTATATCCCCATGAAGCTTGAATTCTCACTAAAACTCTCAGTATCAAAGCTTGTTGAAGTATCAAAGCCTGGTCATTCGTAAGAGAGTATACGAGTACAAGCACACAAATAAGGAAACCAGTTGGACCTATACAAATCGAGCATAAAAGATCGAGGTCAGAGTGGCCGTTTTCCTAACCAAACACATCTAAATAAAAACTTCTTCGAACTTCATTTTGCTTTAAAAAAAATCGACAACTGCTATTACATGTGGTAGTAACCTGTATTGTGCACTACTAAACTACAGTCTACAATTTTTAAGTTTTTAGTTTTGGATTTTTGAAGGTTTACTTTCTCCCCCGCAAGAGTCAACAATATTGTACAAACGTGACTGTTTTTTTTTTGACACGACCTTTTGCCGCCTCTGGAGGTTAACATTGGCCTGCTGGATACCCAAAAAAAATTAATGAAGCCCGAAATTATTAACGATCTGTGGCAGAGCGTCTTAAAATGGAAACCTTTCTATGGCGAAATTTTAAGTTTTAGTGATATTTTTAAGTTCAAGGTCACTCCAGAGTGAATTCATTATTTCCACTTTCTTTTGAATTTAACATTGTGAAACTCTCATTGAAGGCTATATTTAAATCCAATGGAAAAACGTCTTTACCTGAATCTAACACCAACCAAAACCACTTTTTCGCAAAAAAAAAAAAGCAAATTAGGTGGAAATTATTTCAATAAATCATGTACTAATTAGTGTAATTTTAAAAGCGCGCAGCATCAAGCATGATGTCTGCCAAATTTAAAATTAAAATCGCTTCATTAAAGTTTTGAAAAACAACTTAAAATGCCGCTGAAATATTAAATAAACATATTTCCAAACCTACTTTAAATACCGCTGCCTGTCACGTGAACAACAGTTCGACGCCTGTCAGTGATAATAGGAAGCACATAATATATTAGTGATAAAGGAGTCAAGATGTCTGCGAGATATATCTCGTCACTTGCCACGACCGTGGTTATACTGGGCCTAGTCACAGGTACGTGTATTTCAGCGGACTTGCTTGCTGTATCAGGTTGTCATCTACACAAATGTCTACAAGGATCATGCAATGGAGTGAAATACATCGAACTACTTTAGTGAATTGTTTTGTTGTGTGTGTTGTATTATATACTTTGTTAAGCTTGTCAAAGATGATTATCGTAACAATGCGGCTGCAAGTCTGAAATCTACAACCGCTATGCTATATTTCATGTAAGTGTACCTATGTTATTCATGTTGCCATAATTCAGAGGTTCTGCTGTAAGTTTTGATAAAGTAAACAGTCTACACGCGCATTTGCTGGAAGTAATTATCAATTGTAAAGAAGTTCATTTTATTGTATTAATACCTGGATACCCTAGAACTTTCCGTCTCTGCCGAGTTGAACGGCGTATGCACTTTAACATTGCTAGAGAGTGTTTGAACAATCGACAAAGACGTTGGTTTTCGTGTGAAATCAACTTAAAATGCAGATAAATAAATAGCGTAAAGGCTATTAGGAACATGTCTCGGAATGGGTTGTTTCAGATTCACTGTGTGTTCTAAAAAGATATTCACATCATATATAGATTTATATATTACAAATTACATCGAACTTCTGCGTGCCACATTCTTGAAGTCCACATCGGCTGAGTTCCTGCCCGTGTTCACGAAGCCTGTTCTAATTCCGATTACTAGGTCTGATGTCTGTTCTTCGTCTCTTTCTATTGAGCAATCCTATTTGTAACCTATACATGCCTCTATATATTTTTGTACCTTTGCCCGCCTGGGAGTGTCAATTGTTTCAAGTCATTGCTTAGCCAGAAATAGGCTGACAGCCACGTCGATATTATCATTTCAAGTGTACAGCAGTTAGTTTCGATATCTCTCACAACTCCCCACACCCAAAAGAACACGAATGACGATTGAGACTCAAAAAATGTGGTATTTGCTATTGTATTTACAACAGGTGTCACGCCTGTGTCTGTCGCTCGCCGACAAGACCCATTCGGGGCCGCGGAACCTGAGGATACTGCAGCGGGGATTGTAAACCCCAACCCTTTCGATCCATTCGCGGATCCGAACGCTGCTCAGCCAGCCCAAGATGAAGACGAAACTGATAGTCTAATAGGCACCGACACATCACAGCCGGATGAAACTGACCCCAGTGGAAACTCAGATACCGGTGACCAAACACCGGCCAGCACTGAAGGTCAAACCCCAACTGACTCCAATGAAGAAACTACCAGCGAACCGGCAGTAGTTCAACCCGCAGCGGATCCATTCGCGCCTTTCCAACCAGTCACTCCTGATGCGGAACAGCAAGATACAACCGGAACGGATGGTACACAGCTTGGAGATACCACTGGTGATACTACAGGTGCTACTACTGGAGATACCACTGGGGATATTACAGGTGCTACTACTGGGGATACTACTGGAGTTACTACTGGTGATACTACTGGTGATACCACTGGTGATACTACTGGGGATACTACTGGTGATACTGCGGGGGTTACTACTGGTGACCCTACTGGTGTAACTACTGGCGATACTACTGGAGCTACTACTGGTGATACTACTGGCGATACTACTGGAGTTAATACAGGTGATACTACGGGAGTTACTACAGGTGATACTACTGGCGATACTACTGGATTTACTACAGGTGATACTACTGGCGATACTACTGGTGATACTACTGGCGGTGCTACGGATCCGTTCGCGCCTCAGCCCGTTCCTCTGCCTGAACAAGAAGCAGCTAATGAAACCGATACTGGAGTGCCCGATGCTCAGAATCCTTTCTTGGTTGTTCAACCGACCCCGGTTGAAGATCCAAATGCAGTTGTGACACCGGTTGAAGATACCAACACAGGCACCGACCCGTTCGCTGTTGCTGATCCAACACAGCCCCAGGTTGAGGATCCTAACACAGTCCAGACTGACCCTAACGCAGCTGTAACTGATCCTAACGGAGTCCAGACTGATCCTAACGCAGCTGTAACTGATCCTAATCAGCCCCAGGTTCAGGATCCTAACACAGTCCAGACTGATCCTAACGCAGCTGTAACTGATCCCAATCAGCCCCAGGTTCAGGATCCTAACACAGTCCAGACTGACCCTAACGGAGTCCAGACTGATCCTAACGCAGCTGTAACTGATCCCAATCAGCCCCAGGTTCAGGATCCTAACGCAGTCCAGACTGATCCTAACGCAGCTGTAACTGATCCCAATCAGCCCCAGGTTCAGGATCCTAACACAGTCCAGACTGATCCTAACGCAGCTGTAACTAATCCCAATCAGCCCCAGGTTCAGGATCCTAACACAGTCCAGACTGATCCTAACGCAGCTGTAACTGATCCCAATCAGCCCCAGGTTCAGGATCCTAACACAGTCCAGACTGATCCTAACGCAGCTGTAACTGATCCCAATCAGCCCCAGGTTCAGGATCCTAACGCAGCCACGGACCCATTCGCAGTTGCTGATACAACCCAGCCCCAGGTTGAGGATCCTAACACAGTCCAGACTGACCCTAACGCAGCTGTAACTGATCCCAATCAGCCCCAGGTTCAGGATCCTAACGCAGCCACGGACCCATTCGCAGTTGCTGATACAACCCAGCCTCAGGTTGAGGATCCTAACACAGTCCAGACTGACCCTAACGCAGCTGTAACTGATCCCAATCAGCCCCAGGTTGAACAACTCCCAGTTCTCGAGAGCACCGTGACACGAGTAGCAACACAAGATGTGGTAGAGGTTGAAGTCACGTCGACACTCTCGCGAACCCTGACTCGTTCAACGGCGGACACCACTGCCACCAGCGTCGAAACCACCACGGATCAGTTCCCAGCAATCCCGCAGGAGACATCAACTGTTATCGATGCCCTGCCAACGTTCCCAACGCCCGAGTTGCCAGTGTTTACTACAGCGGAGTTGCCAACCGTCCCTGTTTCGTCGTCTAGCGTCGAAACTACCACTGACATGTTGACCACATTCCCTGTTGGACCGCCTCTCCCAGAGTTCGCGCAGACCACTATGAGCACCAGCAGCAGTACGGAGATGACATCAAATACGGGCCCAGCTAGTCTGGTTATCGTTACCGAAACATCCACAGAGGTCGTCACGCCACCTCCAATTATCGAGACCGAGGTGATCGTCTCGATTGTCTTCGCTGACCCCGAGCCAGAGCAGCCTAAAGTGACTATTACTTCTACTGAAGTGGTGGGCAGTACCACCACCCAAGCAGTACCTAGCACAAGCACGCTGGTTGTGACTCAAACTGATACATCAATCGAAATTATCTTTGAGACTAGTGTTGAGGTCGTAGAAAGCACGGTTTTCGCGTCAGCGAGTGACGATGCATCAGAGACGTCGGATATAGAGATATCATCTGAAGTACCCTCTGAATCGAATGTGGAAGAGTCAAGCTCTGAGGTACCGTCTGAGATGGAGTCCAGTACCGAAGTGGTTGCGAGTTCCGAAGCCCCCTCGAGTGCCGAACCTAGTGAAGTCGAATCAAGTGCTGAGCCAAGTGAGGTCGAATCATCGGAGGCTGCTAGTAGTGAGGCTGCATCCAGTGCAGAACCGAGCGAAGCTGAATCATCGGAGGCGCCGCCCGTAGTAGTCAACCCGTTTGATCCTTTCGCGCCGCAGCCTGAGGAGCCGGAAGAATCCTCTGAACCTGTTGATCGCGAAATTCCCAGTGCATCTGATGAGGCTGAGTCGTCCGAGGCACCGGAAAAACCTGAACCGGAACCATTCAATCCTTTCACAAGAGATCCTTTCGCTCAACAGCCACAACAACCCGTGGAGACGGCGGCAAGCGAAGAATCTGAGCCTGCTGCTGAGGCGAGTGAGGCTACAGAAGGTGCCGAGGAAGGTGCCAGTCAGGCTGAAAGCGCTGCTTCGGAGGCTGCAGAAATTTTGGAAGACTCTAAAAGTGCACACGAGACTGAGGTAGAAACTGAGGTTGTGCAGGAGACTGAAGTAACCCAGGAGACTGAGGTAGAAACTGAAGTTGTTC
>NW_014040458.1:41739-65316 GCF_001186125.1 Sphaeroforma arctica JP610 | reverse complement strand
GTGTGTGTGTGTGTGTGTGTGTGTGTCGTGTGTGTGTGTGTGTGTGTGTGTGTGTGTACTCGTGTGTGTGTGTGCGTGTGTGTGTGTGTGTGTGTGTGTGTGTGTGTGTGCTCTAGATTTAGCTTGCAATGTGCGGGAGGGCGTGCAATGTACTGTGCCGTTTGGTTGCTGCGTGCGCTGTTGAGAGCTTGTTCCCTGTGCAACGCCAAATACACCGCAGAGTCATATGCGCCTCACCCGCACAATCGCCTGGACGTCGCTATGGAGGTTGAACCTCTAAAACAACCTAAACCTTAAACCCTAAACCCATATAAAGGCTTCCCGAGATCCTGAGTACCCAAACGAGGTATCACGAATCACAAGCACATTCTTTGTCTATTAATAACTCCCAGGATTGGGCATGATGGGATTGGAGGGTTTGCTGGCTGGTACCTCGACCGAGTCACCATCATCGACAGACACACAACCAAATCGTTTGCGTTCCCCTGCTCGAGATGGCTATCAACCACGCGCGACGACGGGCAGGTGTGTGTATCGGTAGTGTGCATAAGCGCATACGTATATTCTACGTTTTGGAACAATATGTATACGCCATGTCCTGAGTTCTCCATATAAGTTATGTCTCTCAACAGTTCGGCACAGGAAACATGTATGAGTCAAAACTTACAGACTTGTCAGCATGCAACATACACCGAATGTGCATAGGCCTGCGTATGTATACTGTCTTTTTACAGTTCGGTACTGGAAATATGTACGAGTCAAAACTTACGGACTTGTCAGCATGTAACATTGCCTGGAAACATGTACGAGTCAAAATTTAACGACTTGTCGGCATGCAGTATATACCTGATGTGCATAGGCCTGCATTCATATAGTCCCCCACCCAACAGCTCGGTACTAATCCGCCCTTCCCCGCTCGGCCCAGATCGTGCGAGATCTACAAAGCGAATACTTTTACGCGCTGAAGTCGTCGGATTTCAAGCCATCGTCGTCCGATGTCATCTCGTTGGGAGGCAAAGACACGTGCAAGGTATCTACGAACAGCCACAGAACAGCCCTGCTGCACGCATACGAGTAGACTGTGTTTGTGAGTGTAGACTGTGAGTGGTACTTGTACACGCGTGCTTTGCTATTAATAGATTTGGGGGTGGGGTTTAGTCCTCAGTCTAATAACTGAAAACCCGCTGGGGCCATCTGGGACATACAAGACTGTTCGGTACTTATATCTCGTCAGAGACGTGAGTATAATTGGCATTCGTGCCTGGCTCGTGTAGTGAGGGGAGTGGGGTGTAAGGCGTTTCATCTAGTTTTATTTATATATGTCACTCCAGTGAACAGAGTGATTATGTGTAGGTAAACGAGTTCGACACTATAAACCGTGTCAGACCCTTAACTGCCTGCTGTGTGTTACAGGGGTTGCGCTATAAATAGATTTGGAAATCTGGCTTAGCCTCCGGCAGAGTATTCTATGCCATACTTACACAGCAAGTATAGACGTAGAATCACTTTGCGCGCTCCGGCCCGGCTCTGCCTTTGCCACGCGAACGATTCCACTGACCCGAGTCATTCTTCCGTTGTATCCGAAGGCAGCACAGCATGCATCGACAAAGTACTGTGAGTATTATGTGGTAGATAACTATGGACATGCTATACAATCAAAACTCTATCCCTTCATCCCTAAACCTTGCCGTATTGCTATATGCAGGACTACTGTCCGAAGGTGTTCCGCAACCTGCGAGAGATGTATGGCGTAAACCACAAGGAATTCATTGAGTCCTGGATATTGGCACCAGAGAAGCTCGTCGCCAAAGAAGGGGCTGGGCGATCCGGCTCACTGTTTCTGCGCTCCAACAACCATCAGTATATGATGAAGACTATTCCAGAGGATGAAGTATGTATGAGTGGTATATTGGTATGTTCATGTACATATCAATGTATACGTGTTGCTGAGTCCAGAGGATGAAGTATGCATGAGTGGTACATCTGTATGTTCGTGTACATATTAATGTATACGTATTGCTGAGTCCAGAGAATTAAGTATGTATGAGTGGAAAATCTGTGTCTTCCATGTATGTATCAATGTATGCATACTACTAGCTTTATTTTGGATTTTTCCTTGGTCTTGCTTCAAGTCGACTATGAATACAACTATACCTATACGTGCAGGTATACATCTATAGCTCTGCATAGTGTGTCTGTATTGTCAAATTTTACCAATACGAACAATAGGACCATATATTGGCTTATACAAGTCTGGATCCTGAGGCACTCCCGCGCTTATGAACTGGTTATAATTGCATCATATTATTTCGTAGGCATCTAGATATATGCATCCACACGGGTGTTTGTCCGCCATAACTAGGCCGAAATCGACTTTCTCTTATGAGCTCATCCAACATTTGTGTGTTTTCTGCGTTCCCCAGGTAGCTAGTTTGTGTAATGTCCTCCCCAGGTACTACAAATATCTCAAATCAAGCCCGGGCTCCCTCATCATGAAGGTATGCGCCGTTGTTCTTAAGCCTGCAGCTGCCTGTGGTGTTTATGTGATGCCAGGTCATGACTACGATTTGTTTGTAGAATCATTCTTATCAAAGTTTGGTCTCTGTCAAGGTGTGCGACTATTCGCTGCTTGGCAGGAGTGAGAGAAACGTCTTGGTTCGCCTACTTAAGTACAGTAGTGAATGGTGTCATGCCAGCCTTTGAGTGAGCTGTGCATGTAGCGACATGGTGGGTGGGGTTGTCTCTGGTTGTGTATGACTGATCAGCCAATGTGAGGAGTGAATGGCCTGTTGATATACCTATCGCGGAGAGTGTCTCGGTGAATTGATATCGTTTTAGGTTGTGCATAAGCAATGTTTGTGAGTTAGTCGTAGGTTAATACGCAATGTTTGTGAGCTAGTCGTAAGTTAATAAGCAATGTTTGTGAGCTATTCGTAGATTAATACGCAATGTTTGTGAGTTAGTCGTAGGTTAATAAGCAATGTTTGTGAGCTAGTCGTCGATTGGGAGTCTGCTCTTTTGGACGTAGCAGTCTCAGTCGGATTTTCTATGTCAATCAAATCGGTCAGTTGAATGTCTGGTCTGGAAATTCGAATTGGTAATCAGTGCACACTGCTTCCATGAAATATTCCTCGTTGTTGTTGGAAGATTGCTGTGGTATATGGAGCTCATATCTATCAGTAGCTCGGCTATTTAATCCTGAGAGGTGCGTAATTCACGACTACCAATTCTTTGGTGACTACGATTAGCCTGACATGTACGTTTTTAACAAAATACCAAATTCTTACCATCCGATTTAGGTATTCTCATTGCTTCGATTTGAGATTGGGGGAAATAAGCTGTATGTTATGATATTCAACGATGTCATGTTTGGCGTACCCAGCGAATTGCGCACAGCGACATATGATCTAAAGGGTATGTCTCTGTGTATTCAAAGGGTGTTTATCTGTCTGTATTATGTAAATGTATATGTATAATAAATATATATATATATATAGGCAAAAGTAATGGTAATAGTGATGGTAGAGTTATATGTATATGTATAGATATATGAATATGCATAAGTATATGTATATGCGCATGCATATATATATGTATATATATATGTATATTATATTATATATATATAATATATATATATATATATTATATTGTAGTATATATTGTATATATATATATATATATATATATTCATACTTATATATGTATGTATGTATACATATATATATATATTCATACTTATATATGTATGTATGTATACATATATATATATATATGTGGAGGGGGGTATATATATATAAATGTGTGTGTGTGTGTGTGTATTTGTGTATGTATGTATATGCATATATATGTATATATATAAGTGCATACATATATATAATTATATATATCGGTGACTTAGACATTGGCTACGTCCGGTCAAGAAGCGAATTATCTTTCTGTGTGTTCTTGCATGCGAGCATAGGATTAGCCGCCGTTGTTCTATTTGTCTGTTTCTATTCGTAATAGTGTCAAAGGCATTGGTAACGCATGCCTCCCGCATATCAATTCTTCTAATTACAGCATTTTTTTACTTGTCGCCGACTTAATCATTCTATATGTGTCTTACGGCTGGTTGCTTGTATATGCCTCATACTTTTGCGTATTCATGCATGTTTTCATATGTTTTGGTGTATATCTAAGGAGTTGTAGCTTGTTTGCCAGTACAGAGGTATGTGTCAAAGAAACAATAAATGTAAGCACACAATTGATACATCGCTGTCGTGCTTGTTCCGACAATATATCTGTGCCTATCCAAAAACGCGACACTAACACCACTGACTTCTCCCGTATGGATGTATGTTCGAGTAAGCCAGGCATATGTCTAACTGATTGTCAACAACCTTCTGTATACAATTGGTTCATATACACTGCCTTTACCTTGCTCGTAGTAGTACTTGCCCCCGAGAAGTGTGTGTGAGTGTGCACTACAAAGTCGACTGGTCGATGATAGCCTTGGCAGAACAGACGGCGGCTCTCGAGATTGTCGTGATTTTATCATTCCCTTTTGATTTGTATGCACTCACCCCGCAAGGAGGTCCCAAATTTTTCGATATATGTGTGTATATGTAGATATACCGGTTGTTTTTACGTAAATACACCAGTTATCTTCTGGGTAGATGGAAATATGGATTTAAGTACAAGTGTGTACTCCCAATTGAAAGAAAATTGCACACATACGTATCTGTACCTGCTCTCTTTTCAATGCTATCTAAGTAGGGCTCCGACTACATATTCAAAGACAAAGATTTGGACCGGGTTTTCCCAGTCAGAGGTATGGATCACATTCCCGCATGTTCAACTGCTTAGCACTAAATTTTTCGTATTTGGGGATACGCTTCTCTATTTTCGGCATGTCGGAACTCATTTACGTTATGCTGATTGCACCGATTATTGAATTCGGGCAGGCGGTATTTATGTATGTGAGTGTATTAGTGTTCTGTTAAGTGGGGTAGGTGAGTTTACGCATTCTACAGTACGGCTCTTTATATAGTTCATAAAGGTAGGTGAGTTTACGCATTCTACCATACGGCTATTCATATAGTTCATAAAGCCACTCTACATTCCCCTCTCATCTGCAGCTAAGGACAAGGTCGCTTTGCTAAAGCAACTGGATCAGGATATATTCTTCTTCGCGGAGGCGAATCTGATGGACTACAGGTAGGCGTGTTACTTCAAACGGATGGGTAAATGACTGGTCAATATCAGATACGTCAGGTATATATACGAGCAATATTATACTGTTCTGTCGTGCAATGATGAGGTAGGCGTATATATGAATATGTGTATGTGTATATGTATGTGTATGTATAGTATACTGATGTTATAATATATATATATATAATATTATACAAGACTATGAGTACACGCACGTTGTATGAAGCAATACTAGTTAGTGACACATGCCAGAAGCAAACAACTAAACGCGCCTCCATTGCACACAACAAATGGATAATATTCCCATGCTTTATGGCGATACAGCATTCTATCAAAACGTAGATCTCCATGCACATCAGCAAGTTTATTCATGCGGCATGCCTCTGCGCGTACGAACAGTCATTCGGATTATCCCACTTTCCCACATGCTTAATTATATTTACTGATTCTTCTTCCCCGCATATCCATACCGATCCATGCACGAGGTTTAATAGCATCTCCTAACACTCAACCGTCGCTTCGTGCTGTTCTGTACCCGCACTGATCTAACAGTATGTTGATAGGCACTTTCACACTACCGGAAGAAGTGTCTCCCGCCAGTTTCGAGCCGCCGAGATTCAACACTATGCTGACCGCTAAAGGCGATCGTGAGGTATTCGTACCACGGTGTTGTATGTTTTTCTGTCTCTGTGTATTGATGTTGTTGAAGAGTAGCATGTGTGTGTGTGCTTGACTTGTGGTATCCATGGTATGTATATACACGCAGCTACATGTACACGACATACGACCCTACGGCAATCGCCAGGTGCTGTCCACAGTATTCCATTCCATTGCATCGGCATTGCTGTATCTTGGTCTGTGTGTGTGTACTGTCGTACCTCTGCAGACACGCTTTTCGCCCACACTCTGTGACACAGGTTTACTGTGTGGGCTTCATCGATTGCCTGACCCGCTATAACTGGAAGAAGAAGACCGCACACGCCTTCAAGACAAAACTTTGGGACTCGAATACGCTGTCCACTATCGATGCGGAGAAGTATGCGGAAAGGATTCGAAACTATCTGATGGAGCTGTTTGAGGGGAGTGATAAGGATGTGGCCGTGGCGCTTTCGTACCGGAATACCACCAAAACAAAAGCGGGACGGAGTTTGACGTCCAGTGGGACGTTAACCAAACTCAACAGGAAACGATTTACAGAGAAGAAGGTAATTTCGACAGTTAGCTAGCTGGAGATGTATGTTCCCTCCAAACTTGTGTGCACTCGCATGCGTCATTTGCACTGAATACGTATAATGCGAAACAGTCAATGGCCAACTGTGTGGCGGCAGTGGCATCCTACTGTCCTTTCGATTTGTATAGGGACATATATATAGAATTGTATAGGCACATATATATATATATATATATATGCATATGTATATGTATACATGTATGTATGTATGTATGTATATCTATCTATCTATCTATCTCTCTATTTATATATATTATATGTGTGTGTGTGTGTGTGTGTGTGTGTGTAAGTATATAGGTATATATATATATTTAAATATTATTATATAATATATCTATATTATTATATTATTATTTATTATATATCTATATCTATATTTGTTTTAGTGTGTGTGTGTGTGTGTGTGTGTGTGTGTGTATTTATGTATGTATATAGGTATGTATGTATGTATGTATATATATATATATATATATGTATATGTATATGTATATATATATACATANCTTTTATCTTCAACCGCCCGCCCCAGTATCTTTCATCGCTTGCACCACTCAGCTTCGGATGCACATCCTGTCAGCGATTGTCTCTGGCTGAATTGAAGTTCTGTACACACTGCTAGACGGAGTGGGTTCAGAGTGCAGACATGGTGTTCCTATATATATCTCATTCAGAAAATCAATGTGTGAAGCTTGTGACTGACCAAATTCAGATTGCTGTAGTCATTTGCTGTAATCATAGGACTCTACAATATATTTTAACAGCGCTGCTCGGAGATACTGTGGTGTATCTGGCATGTACGGACAAATGTAGATAAACTGTCTCCCAAAGCAAGCTACATAACTATTGTTTTGTATTTATCTGGCAATACTTTAGGTATGCATGTACATGTGTACAGCGACTATCCTCCCAAGCGATCAACATAGTGATTGTTTTGTATTGATTGGGCAATGCTTGTTGCCATTGCTGTGCAGGTGGAATACATCGAGACAGCCGCTGATACGATTGAAAAGGATATAACCAATCTCGAACACTTGATTGAGCTCGTACGGAATGCGGTAGGTAGTACGGGTACGGTCGGGAGCCCTGCTTTTATGTAATCTCCATCTGGTTGAAATGGTGGCCGTTCTATGATTAGTCATGGTGTGCCCTACGCCAGTACCATGATGTGGTCTGTCTTGTCCCTGTACCAGTTTCGTATTTGATTGTTTTATGGTGGTAGACGCCAGTTTCATCCTCGCGCGTTCTTGGGTTCGCCAAGAGAAGTGAAGTGACGTTGTTAAGCAGCAGTCGATGAGTGCGTTACATTGACTGGTGTGTTGTTAGTTTGTGCTTACTTGAATACAGGTTAATGTGTATTGGTTCACATACGCGTTTTAGTATGTACGTGCCTTTGTCCTTGTCTATGTATATGATATTCATCAATGTTCAATCGACTCCTAGAAGTCTGCTACACGTTACGTTATTGTGGCCTTAATTCGGCAGTGGTATGATTGGTGCCTGGACAAGATTTTTCTATACCATATTTCTTACCACAATGATCCTCTCTAGATATATGAATCCTGTGCCTGTGTTGATAATCTCCTGCTCTGTAAATTCTTATCTTCATACAAGTTTGTGTAGGCATTAATCTCGCATGTTCTTCCGATCTTGTCAAATAAGACATAGACATCCTGGTTCTACTGATACAGACACTTTCCTCGTCTCCCGCGAATATTGGAAGACATCGTCTTGACATACCCATGTAAAACAAGGGAACAACCCATGATAATTCAATTCTTTTTGACTTATTCCACACCACCACCAGGTGCCAGTAAACCCCAAGGCAGTCACTGGCGCACCCCAGACCAACGGTGGCATGAGCAATGGAGAAACCCATATAGATGAACAGTCACAAAAACCGAGCGATCATGGTAGACGCTCACCAGAGGCAACACTCAGGACAAAGGGGACTAGCACGGCCGTTGCGGTTGAGGTGGCTGAGTCGACTAAGAGTAGTAGTAGTACTGTACGCGACCCGGTTGCGAGCAGTGCAGCAAATACAGCTGAGGGTAGTCAAGCTGATGGAGGTGCTCAAGAACAGAGTCCGGCTGAAGCTCAAGGGGAAGATGAGGTTGGTGGGAGGAAGACAGTTGTGCCTCCCATAAGCCCGCGGATAGAGATACAAGCGCCTTTTACGGATGAATTCGACCCTGTGGAGATGGAAGGAAACGAGAGCTCTGGAAGGACGGACTGATGCAGTTTTAGTTTAATATATCGCGCTTTAAAATACGACGCACTCGACATTCGCAATTAAAGTAAAATTAGCATATCCTTAAGCTCGAAAATTATAGCACAGCCAGATTGTGTATATACGTAGTACATTGTGCGTAGCCACGGAATCAACACCATGCAATGAGTCTGTAAGACATTTATCTCCTCTGTATGCATACCGACCCAAAGACAAAACATAGTATTTGATTTGTAAAAATCGTTCGGGTGTACAGAAATCGCAATTTCAAGCATACATGGTCAGACGTTAAGACCGTACCTTTGTAGTTTGAACCAACATACACTGAAGCAGCGCTACGCCATATGTAGAAGAAAAAAATACAAACAAGCTGACGTCAACAAATACTGAAGGCAGTTGTTATGAACAACCAAATTATCACGGTACTTCTGTGATGACTCCCCATTCTCAGATGGTGAGCTTCCTTCCTATCCGCAGTTCGCAGTACTCGATAGTATTACCAATCGCATGCAACAACTGCAAGTAGAGTGCAGACTTCGATTTGAAATCATATTTTAATTTGAGGGCATTGTGAAGTATTTATTTGTTAGCATATATTGGCTACTATTACTGTTGCTTATTCATGTGGACCAGAAGATCGACAACACGATGAGAGTATCCCCACTCGTTATCATACCATGAGATTAGCTTGACGAAATTGTCTGTAAGTGCTATACAGGCATCAGCATCGAAAATGGACGAACGCTCATCTCCACGGAAATCTATGGATACCACAGCGTCCTCAGTGTATCCGAGGATACCCTTGAGCTCTCCATCGGCCGCAGCCTTGACAGTCTTCGTGATATCATCAAGCGATGCCCCATTCTTAAGGTTGACTGTAAGGTCGACAACAGACACGTCAGCGGTAGGGACACGCATCGACATACCGGTAAGCTTTCCATTCAAGTCCGGGATAACCTTACAGACGGCCTTGGCGGCACCGGTGGATGAGGGAATGATGTTTTGGGCGGCACCACGGCCACCACGCCAGTCTTTCATGGATGGACCATCAACAGTCTTTTGGGTGGCGGTGTACGAGTGTACGGTGGTCATTAGACCGTCAACAATTACGTAGTTGTCATGGATAACCTTGGCAAGGGGTGCCAGGCAGTTAGTGGTACATGAGGCGTTAGATACGATGTCCATATCGCTCTTGTACTCATTGTGGTTCACTCCCATAACAAACATGGGTGCATCTCCAGAGGGAGCAGAGATGATAACCTTCTTGGCTTCTCCCTTCATGTGTTTGTTGGCGCCCTCCAGTGAGGTGAACACACAAGTAGACTCTACGACGTACTCAGCGCCACATGAGGCCCAGTCGATCTCAGCAGGGTTGCATTTGTCGAACACGGTGATAACGCTTCCATCAACGACGAAATTACCATCCTTGATCTCAACGGTTCCAGGAAAGGTACCATGAGTGGAGCCGTATATGAACTTGTATCGCATGTAGTCCAGAGGGATGAAAGGATCGTTAACTCCGACAACCTCGACCTCGCTGTGCTTGAGTGCGGCGCGAAGTACAAGACGACCAATTCGTACAAATCCGTTGATTCCGATCTTCACCATTGTGTTGTTGTGTAGATGTTGTCAATTGTCTATTTGTATTTTTACTATTTTCATTTGGGACTCCCGCTCTTTATATAGTGCGCATTTTGTGTGTTATAGCATTCATTCTATAAGCAACACAACAATAACATTCTGGATAACCATAGAATATGTTTACTCTTTCCAGAGGAATATATAACGTGTTTGGTTGCCGAGACGTGTCTTTGGTTATCAAGTCGAAGAGTTACCATATCTAGGTAAATTATAAATAATAATATATCCGTTGCTCAATGAAAAATCAAAAATGAAGCCAACTATGTACCTGCAACGAGAAAATATGAAACCGTTAAATTCCGAACAAACCTTTATAGAAACAAATCAAAAATTTACTCACAATTAGCGGATCCTCTACTCTTGTAATTGTTTTGTTTTTGTTTTTTTTTGAAATACAATACGATATAGTTAATATCTCACCTGTATTTTTTTACAAATATATACACCGACGAACATTCGAACAATCAATCTGTTCTCCTGATCGCCACACGACACACGTGGAACGTCCCACAGAATAACCCTTTCCAGAGGAATGTTCTGAACAATAACACAATAAATAATAAATAACAAACAAATTACTGAAAGAAATTGCCACCGGAGGCCTGGAGCAACCCAGCACAAACATCCTCCGATTAGACATTTCATACAGAGGGACATAGAATCCCATTCTCGACTATCCTCATATCATCTATCAACGCTAATATGTAATAACCAACTTAATTGTGACATTGTATACGAATATGTACTTGGTTGGAAAACATCCCAATTTATTAATTTATAATAATTATATTCTCTGTTCGCGAGAGGTTCCTTGAATTCACAGATGCAATTACCTTCACTCAGAGTGTGTTAAAGTGTTTAAGTCACAGTTACTATGTCGCTCCGATCTCTATGTCTGATCGCTTCCTCTTTTATCCTCTATGGCCCAGGAACCACACTTCGGATCTCTACCCTTACTGATATATGAATACATGTTGACATTCTTAAACCCACCCCACCAGCCAATACGTGCGGTGTCTATTACTACTCTTATACTATTTCCCTTTTAGACTTATAGCGTACAACGCAAATTACGGTCACCAAACACATCGTCTACACGGCCAACTGTAGGCCAGAACTTCGACGTACTCGAATCGGTTACAGGCCATGCAGCCTTGCTGCGGGTGTAGTTGTGCTCCCATTTATCGCTCGAGACTTCCTCGGCGGTATGTGGCGCGCTAAGATGGAAGGAACGGAGCAGAAGGATAAGTTAGTTGGCTGTCATGGATTACTAGTTGTATACGCGGAATGAAGAACAGAAGGCTCAGATAGCACACAACGATAACCAGACTGTGTACGCCTGAACAGTGAAATACGTTGATAACTAATCATATACATATCCCTAAACGTATACATCTTTCCCTAATCGTATACAAACACATATACAGATATACGTTGCTTAATTTTCTCAATCATATCCAAAATAAATGTCGAATGCTGGGCATATGTACATGTCACATACTTCTTCAACACATTGTCCGTGTGGTCGGCGGCGCCTTCTTCTATCTCCTTGATCTCCGCTCGGATAGAAATCAGAGCGTCCGCAAAGCGGTCCAATTCCTCTTTGGACTCGCTTTCCGTAGGCTCGATCATGAGTGTGTTGTTCACAGGCCACGACATAGTTGGTGAGTGGAACCCGTAATCAATCAAGCGCTTGGCAATGTCGATACTCTCAATACCTGCACTCTGCTGGAACTTTCGCACGTCGAGGATGAACTCGTGTGCACACGTTCCGTTGGTGCCAGTGTAGAGAATTTCGTAGTGTCCTCGCAGGCGTGAGGCTAGGTAGTTGGCACTGAGTATCGCCAGGTGTGTGGATTTGACTATCTCGGGACCCATCATGCGGATGTATGCCCAGGAAATGGGCAGGATGGCGGCCGATCCAAAAGGTGCCCCACTGATCATGCCAAACGCCTGGTCGCTGTTACCATCTGTATAGGATTGAGCCGAAAATGGGAGATTGGTAAAAGGAATATGCATCGACTGAGAAGAGTATAAGGATACTAGTGGGAAAAGACTGTGAAGAAAATCTGTGTAGATTGTGACAAAGGCAAAGATGTAAAGTGCCAGAAGGTGCCCTGACTTGAGGTAAGACAACCAATGAAATGGGCCTATAACATCCACAAGACTGACAACACAAAAACACAAAGACTCGCTCAGTGTACAACACTCACCGTTCTCAGCTGGCCCGATACCACCTCCCGGGATCTTGACCACATTATGTGTGGGCAAAAAGGGCGCCAGATGGCTCTTCACGCCAATGGGTCCCATTCCAGGTCCACCACCACCGTGTGGGATACAGAAGGTCTTGTGCAGGTTGAAGTGCGATACATCCGAGCCATAGTCTCCTGGGCGACACAGACCCACTTGCGCGTTCATGTTAGCACCGTCCAGGTATACCTGCCCCCCGTGCTGATGCACCAGGTCACACATGTCTCGGATACCCTCCTCAAACACACCGTACGTGCTTGGGTACGTGATCATAATCGCCGCTAGGTTGTCTGAGTGTTTGTTGACCTGTGAGGCCGAGGATTGAGATGTGGGATCATAATGAGATCACCGAATACTGTGGATGATACAGGGCAAAATTCACGTTTTTCTTCTGAAAATTGGTTCATATGGGAAAGCCCCCCCACCACTCTAAGCATGCAACAGAACAATCAATCGCACAAAAAGTTAAATGGGACCACGTACAATCACGTACAATCACAGGCGGTTAATTCCTTTACATTGAACACATAATGGTATGAGCCCCACCAAGCCCTCGTGCACTTCCAAAGCATGCTTACTTTCATACCACAACAACAAACGACAAATAAACCTTGTGTATACATTCGAAGCGTGCCGCTTCACCATGACAAACACTATACACCAACACATATAGTATAGACACACCTTCGTGTGCAAATCCGCCATGTCGATGTTCCCCTTCGCGTCGTTACGCACAGCGACCACCTTCATGCCACACATCTGTGCAGATGCCGGGTTTGTGCCGTGTGCTGAGGATGGGATGAGACAGATGTTCCTCTCCTGCTGGCCTTTGCTATCCAGATATGCTCTGATAGCCATAAGCCCTGCATACTCGCCCTGGGCCCCACTGTTGGGTTGCAGAGAGACGCTGTCATAGCCCGAGATCTCGCACAGGTCGGCGCAGAGCTCCTCAAACATTTCGTAGTAGCCCTTGGCCTGTGTTAGTTGTGTTGTGATAGAATGACTTAGTTGGACGTTGGAACCGAAGAAAGACAGGAACAGCACATGGAACAATGGAACCAGAGGACTATGGAACTTGCCCCTATGGGTCTTAATCAAATTCGAATGATACCAAAAAGCTCCCAATTAAAAACCCAGTTGAACCCACTTCTAAATCGTAAATCTCGAAAATTAAAACCTTCCTGTGGATAAATTAAAAAAGATTGCATGCGAGCCCATACCTGATCTAAAGGCGCAAACGGGTGGATGTTCGTGTAGTCGGGGTTGCTCAGAGCCTTCAATGTAGTAACGCCGTTAAGCTTCATAGTACAGCTGCCCAGGGCGATCATAGAGTGACATAGCGACAGATCCTTGTTCTCCAGGGTCTTCGCGTATCTAGTCAACGCCGCTTCGGAGTGGTGCGTGTTGAATACGGGGTGGGTCAGATACTCACTCGTTCGCACAAGCTCATGGGGGTAGGCATAGCCCACCAACTCGCCTACGGGATGGCTATTGTCTGTGTAATCGGATAGTGTGACTACCCGGCTATCCGCACCGCCGTTGCTGAACACCCACAGCAAATCGTTGAGGTCCTTCTCCGTGGTAGTCTCGTCAATAGATACACACACAGCAGCCGTAGTACTCTCGGCCGCCGTCAATACGCGCAGGTTGATCTCTTTAGCACCGGCCCGGTTCTCTAGCTCAGACGTGCTGAGGTTAGACGAAAGCTCGACACAGACGGTGTCAAAGAACTGGTCGTACTTCACCTTGTGGCCCTGGCTTTCCACGCCGGACGCAAACACCGATGCGAGTGTGTGCACGCGCGTGGCGATCCTGTTAAGTCCCGTAGGGCCGTGATAGAGTGCGTAGAAGGCCGACATGTTGGCTAGTAGAGCCTGCAATAATTGTGAGATTTTGTGGTTTGAGTACTTGGTGCTAGGTGTTTAAGGACATCGTGAGGGTGCGCTTATCAGCATTCTGGTATGAAAAGCCGCTCTCAATAACTAAACAATAATGTACACATATCCCAATTCACGCACGGATGCTGTAGTACTAATGTCAGTGGTATCGTGACCAGCAGATAAGAACGATACATATGATCCCAAACACACCAATCAATGATAATTGAAGAAACTCCCGTATATATCCAAGCTGTATAAAACGAAACACGTGTATCATCAGTACTCTATCTAAGCCACCAAATCAATCACATACCTGTGCGGTGCAGATGTTCGATGTGGCCTTCTCGCGGCGGATATGCTGCTCACGTACTTGCAGGGCCAAGCGATACGCTGGGTTTCCATGTCTATCCTTAGACATTCCTACAATTCGCCCCGGCATCTTTCGCACCAGCTTATCAGTGGTGGCCATGAACGCAGCATGGGGACCGCCATATCCCAATGGAACACCGAAACGTTGTGTATTACCTACCACTATATCAGCGCCTAGTTCTCCCGGGGGCTTGAGCTGAGTTAGTGCGAGCAGGTCGGTCGCCATGACAACCTGAGCGCCGGCGGCGTGCGCGTTCTCGGCGATCTGTGAGGGATCGGCCACGGCACCAACTGTGTTGGGATACTGAATCAGCACACCGCAAACATCTTCATCCATTTCCTGTGCACAGTACATATCATAGAATGTGGGTTAGAACGCTTTTGTGCATACAGTTCCTGCAAATATGATTCATCAATGTGTATGAATATTGAAGAGTATAAATATTAATATGTACATGGAAAAGCACTCCAGCGACAGTCCAGTTATTTTCCATACTCAGTACATGATAAATATAATTGACATTATATATATATATATACATATATTAATATATATATATATATTCCCTTGAACATTAAATCATACTTCTAAGATACACCTAATAACAACAGCAGCTGTACATTCTGTGTGTCCAGTATCCTTTTCGTTAACAACGAATTCCGATACTTCTATGCAAACACACTTAACACCAACACCGAACGACTAAAAGCGGGAGTGCACTTGCAAAAGAAATCTATCCCTAAAATCGCATTTGAAAGCATGCTAAATCGACCCCCTGACAGTGTCTTGTGTGTTATTCTATAATGACATTGTCGGATATCTGTGTATAGCCAGGGCACCAACAAAGAACTGTGTACGCACTCAGAACAACGTACAGGGTCATCTGCCCAAGTAACATACTCGCACAAGCTCGGTAGCTTCTACTCAGTCTACTTGGCGATCTTATATAATATGGACCAACCAATATCGTAAAAGTGATGTATGTCTTCTTTTGTGACCATACCTGAGGCTTCCTGAAGTCGGCTACACGGACTGTGATACCCATGCCACCCGCCCGTGTACGCATCAGCTCGATATTCTGGGGATGTGCCTTATCATCCACCAAGAATACGTGTTTTCTCTTGGATTTTCTGGTTGCAAAGCACATGGCCATGGCCTCGGCACAGGCGGTTGCTTCATCTAATAAAGATGCATTGGATACTGCCATACCGGTCATGTCAGTGACCATGGTCTGATAGTTCATGAGTGACTCCAATCGTCCCTGGTAGGTGGAAAGGGCAAAGAAAACATCAATATATACTTTGAACTTTGGCTGACAATATGAACTCGAAAAAATGTGACTACAGCATATCCACCATCGTGACTACCCACACACCCCACACACCACTCACGACTGATTCAATCTATCGCATACCTGTGCAATCTCTGGCTGATACGGTGTGTACTGGGTGTACCACCCGGGGTTCTCCAGGATCACACGCTGGATAACAGGGGGCACAATGGTATTATAGTACCCCGTGCCGATATAGCTGCGCTGAACTTTGTTCTTCTTGCCGAGCTCTGCTAAGCGCTCCAAGCACTCGGTCTCGGTAAACCCCTCCTTCATGTTGAGTGGCTTATTGAAAAGGATCTCATTCGGGATGGTTTTCTGGACTAGCTCGTTGATGGACGAGAGACCTGTCACCCTAAGCATAGCCTCGACATCAGTCTCGCGTGGTCCTACGTGACGGCCGGAGAACTGTGATGCGATTGATATGAATACAGCATACGGGATAAGCAAACCCTGATACAATGATGTCAAACTTGCGCTGTGAATGTCACGATAGTAGCTGAAACACGGCTTAAAATATATATGCTAATATCAACGGCATGACCAATGGGTAACAAAAGCCACATTGCAATACTGCGCTATGTTATCGATGATATCTTTACAGAGTGTCAGCTCTATTTGTGACATGTGCAAGAGCACAAAGGCGAAAGCGAAATTTCGTCCCTATTGGATAGATCCTATCAGCCGAGCGTACTACAATAAAGAACACCGTGACCTGCTATGCGAAGATATAGCGGTTGATTAGTAAGATTCGTATAAGCTTTGGTGGATGGTTCTACTTTTCCCTGTATCAGTCTCTGTGCTAAACAATCGTTCAGTTTGCAAACATTTTTTGTGAAAATGTAAGCCTCGCTGCTACAGCCCACGCTGAATCATATAAATCCGACTCAAAACGACCTAAACTTGCACCAATACCCATTCAGGAACAACACTATAAGTTGCAAATAGAGTTGGATAGATGATAAATGTGTGTATACTGTGCTACAGTAATATGCAGAGACTGATCGCGCCACTGGCGTGTCGTCTACTTTCTAGACGAAGCACAACAAAGCTTATAAAGAAAGCAGATCATGACTTTCTGGTAAAGGAACATAGCATGACATGGCAAAGCAACCTAACATAACATGGCAGAGGAATATATCTCAGTCGACTTGTATACCTTCTCGAAGTTCATCAAAGTTGCTTTGGAAAGCGTCTCCTGGTTGGTAACATTTGCACTCTCCTCAGTAAGTGCGCTCCGCAACCGAAATTGTGACTTGAGCAAGTTGCGACCTGATACAGTCAGCACCCGATTAGCTTTCTGCATGGCGGCAAGCATTTTGAATGTTCAAGGTTACCAATGAGAAGTAAAATCCGGTGAATGCAATTCTCTGTTAAAGTTGTGTCTAACTTTGAGCAATTAAATTTCAAGCGAGAGGCAAACAGCGAGAGTGAATCACTGAGTGTTTCTCAAGGATCCGTAAAGCACGATCCGAACACAGTGTACAACACTATTGCACAATTCTTTAGCTCTGTATCGGCAATATTAAATACTATTCCGAAGTGGAACAGACTATATACCGATATCACAATACATGTGAATGTAGCATCACTTCTGTGCAAGTTTCCTATTTCGCACTCACGCGGGATGCGGCCTGCGGGCTCGTTTCCTACCCTCTGGGCTCTGACAGCCTGACTGCATCGATAGCACTTTATCATACATTTTTTTGGTGGGGGTTTTTTTTGGGAAAAATGGAGAATTGACCAATCCTTATGACCGATTCCACCAAAAAGATCTCGAAAGTATGACATTGACGAACAATCGCAATAATATTGTGCAACTCGATGCTTTTCGATTCGCACAGCAATTTACGATTAGCGACAGGAAACAGGAAAAAGTGATGACAGTAATCGGAGTCATTCTCTTTAGAAGCACTGATTGTGCATATTAGCCAATCCTCTTTAGTATATATTAAGACTGGCCCATTTCCCTAGTTACGTTTAAGGACGATCTTTTTTCCGCGCATAATGGCATCATCAGAATTCTATTGAATAAAAAAGCCCCGGCTTAGTTTACAAAATTTGAGCCAGCTAGGCCAATAGTAAGATTTTTTTTAAATGTCCGAGTTGGGAATTGCGACCTCGAGTAATATTTACCAGTTTTTGGGAAGGGCTCACACCCCGTGCCCTTCCTATATTAGTGCTGGTTTGATCAGATATTCTCGAGATACAATAAACGACGTAAAAATATATTTTTTATTAAACTGTTTTTAGAAACAAATTTGTTTCGATTTTTGTTTCGCATTTTGTTTATTTTAAAAAATAGGAACAAACCAAATATAGAACACATGGCACTCTGGAAAATGTCGCTGGATGAAAACTGCATGACTGTGGCACAGTGTATGTACTCAAAAACAAAAAGCTCAAAAACAAAAAGGACTTCCTCGTCACCTCGTGCCCACGTGCAATTTTTATTGTGTAGCACTCTGACACTCACAGACGCTCACAGTATCACTGCTCAGTGCGTCAGGGACTCATCACGCCGCCAGACTCAGGCCTCAGACATCAGGGGCTCAGGGTCTCAGGATCCAGCCTCACAGTCACACTGCACAGGCGTCAACAACAAGAGAGAATATATTTGCAAATACCATTACAAACTTGTCCTACAGCCATACATAGTACGTAATCTATGTTTAGGTACACAGCCTTATTATTTATTATTATTAAATATCACTTCTTGCGAAGCTGTGTAAGAGTACGTGTTTACAGCTTTTCATGACAACGCACTTTGTGAATTCGGGCATGTTCAAAGTACACGCGCATATTTAAGCGTAATATCAGAAAAACCCCATCTGCGATGAAAGATTTTGTCAGTAGTAAATCGAAAATGTGTCACTGACCGTTGCACAACTCGCGTATATTACATTGGACACGTGCTTCAGATCCGAACGTTGAACTACCTGCAATTGAATTGCGATACGAAACAATACAGAGCAGTTTCACACTCAAGTCCTATGTGATCATATACTTTCCACCATATTCGGCATCTGAATAAGTACACTTGAACAATTCAGAATACATATCCATTTACTTAACCATATACGCTTAAATATATGTACTTGGTGTCATATATATATCTATATCTATTTTCTATAAACGTCTATCTCTCTCTATCTATCTATTATATATTCATATATATATATATATATATATATATATATATGATATGATTTATGATGTATATTCCATAGCCTTCTAAAAGAGACATAGAAGCTCTATATATCATGTATATATATAAATATATATATTTATATTTATATTTACACATATATATATATGTGTGTGTGTGTGTGTTTATATGTATTTATACACCTGTACACATACAATAACCACGTATTTTATTATATGTTTTAGTTCATACTAAATCATATACATATTACTCCTACCATCTATATGCAAATATGTGTACATATATTTGCATCATAATGACAAGTATAGATATATACTGGCCAAATATGTATATATACTATATATCTATATATATGTGTGTGTGTGTGTATACATATATATATATATGTATTTGCTTATATGTATATATGTATTTATATATATATATATATGGTTTGGGGGGGGGTGCATGTTGGTGCATACTTGTATATATGTACACATATAAATATATGTATAGGTATATATATGTATATGTGTGGGTGGGTGGGTGTCCATCTTTATGTGTATGTATATATATATATATATGGTTGTGTGCATGTACGTATATATATATATATATATATATATATATATGGGGTTGTGTGCATCTACGTATGTATATGAATATATATATGTATAAATATATATGGGCTATGTGTGTATATATTTATATTATTATTTAATGTATATATGTATGTGCGTGTGTGTCTAATAATGTTTTATATACATATATAGCCCATATATATATATGTATATTATATGTATGATTGAGATATATATATGTATGGATGTATGTACGTATACTTATTAATTTATATATATATATATACATATATATATATATATGTATGTTTACTTATTTATATATTTATTTATATATATATATATGTGTGTGTGTGTGTGTGTTTACACGCATGTGTTTGGATGCGGGCTCGTGTGTATACACGTATATAGATTTAAATAGTTGAAGAATGACACTTGATCGATAAATTCTGAAAGTTCAAACTAGTGCCATGCTTCCGAAGATGTGAAACAAGCTATACAGAGAACAAGTGTTAATTTAAAGGATGGTCAAAAATGAAAGAGTTAATCTTTATTATCCTAACTGCAAAAGAGTCCACGAGCCGTCGCTCTCCGTACTACTGATTGTGATGCATGTTAGCACCAAAAAGTTCAATATTAGTCGTCGAACGCCGAATAATGTCTAATCTGAAGTGATTGTCCCTCTGTGTTTACACTCGTCCATCTAGCTCAGCTGTCTTGGAAGTTTACCGCTACATACGAACGCGGTAATTGGCATCTAGACATTGCTTTTCCAAATATTCAGATGATTTACTCGTCTCTTACGCAACAACTTCTCTCAAGACACTTCACTGTGGCTCCGAAAGGTGCGCATTCCTTTGTCTTCTCGTCTTCACCCTCCTTAGGGGTGTATTGACAACACAGGAAACTATCTGTTCGCACCTCGTCTTCATCATCGCACTCGAATGTATTCTCATTAACATCAAGCTTAGTTTCACAAGTCATCACATATGGGGGAAGATCTGTCTCAAGCATGCAACAAGTTTCCTCGCTACACTTCTCTAGGTTTCCGCATTTGCCTTCTTCCTTGCAGCACTCCTTGGGGAAGTTGATGATCATGTCCTTAGAAGCATCACACTGAATGTTTCTGCTACCGCATGTGCGGATATTATCGGACTGAGGTGGGTCCGGGGTTGGCGGGTTCGGGTCCAGGGTTCGATCCCTGCTCCTTGCAACAATTGCTCACCATGCACTTGGGGATGTATTGACCGTCGGAACCAAATCCACACTGTTTACTCCACTGGCAGCACTCAAACCCGTCGTTTTTAGGAACCATACCCTCGTTCTTGCAGATCTGATTGAACTGATCCTTCTGGGCGCAAGAGATGGGATCCCTCTCTGGCCCGGAGCGCCACTGGGGCTAACTTGGCGTATGTTCATGGCCGAAACAGCACTGCAGGCGGCAGCAAGTACAATAATCAATTTCATGACGAGATCTGATTCGATTTTCCTGTGAGTGTGTGTATATTACAATACAATGGAAGATATGACAATATGCGACGAAAGCTCTTAAATTTTTACTACAAAACGTTCGATGATTTCTTACAGCGTTAAAAATTTCATTCAGATTCATATTCTACAGAAACATGGTGTGTCATGTCTGTGCAGATCGTCTATTTTTATTTAAAAAACACAATGGTCGTTCTTCAGAGTATTCAGTATGCACTTGTATTTCAAGTTACTTCCGTTCACTAAAGCCTAAGTAATTATAATAGCTTCTTATAAAATAATGCACAAATACTCTGTGCTTAGAGGTAGGACGCCGTATAGGTGCCGCGTATCTAATTATATTATTCAAAGCACAGCTACTCGAACTTCCCGAAGGAACTTCTCTATGAGCCGGGTGAGGGTTTTATATGATACAATGATTCTAATAAATAGAGAAAATACAATTCGTATTTTCCCGGAACATTCGAAACTATTCTAAAGAAAGATCAGTGGTGTCGCGCTGTCACGGTGCCACCCCACAATCGCCGAGCAGCCTCTGAATTGATGATTGTGATATTAGTGACATTTCTTTAATTGGTAGGCAGGTAGGGTGGTACTCTTTCTTGCCTGTACAATACTACAACTTACTAATATCAATAGAAGAACAAATCCATATTTTACAATTTAAAAATACCTTTTGGCGAGGATAGATTCAGAAGCTGTTTCCCTCATGACTGCAGGGACTTGGAGTCGAGAGCCCATGAGTCCGTGAGACCATAACTGTCTATTTTTTATGTATTTTTTTTCTTTCTTTGTTTTTCAAAACAAGCTATTCAAAAAAATTAAAATAAATTTAATGAATATTTCCTGTCATGTCTCGGCCTCTGCGTCTGCAGTTCTGCACTCTGCAGAGTCTGCACCAAACTCTGCACTTTGCACTTTGCGGGGGCCTGCCTGTCTGCCAGGCCCAGAGCCCCAGACTGTCACTCTTTGACTGCTGGGGACAGGAACCCAATAAAGCACTTTACTCAGCTCTTTGTTTTTTTTAAATAAGCTATAAATAAATAATAATGTACAGTAATACTCTATAACATATCTATTCTTTTAAATTAAATGAATACGACACTGGCTGGAATCTGGATCCGCTCGAGACTAATATCTAAATCACAAGGAGGGCTTAGGCTTTTTATAGCCTTCTGAAAATAAAATATCCAGCGTGACAGAGGGACTCTAACTCCAACTCTCCACTCTCGAGTCTCCAGTCTCCAGTCTCCAGTCTCCTATTCTCCTGTACTATTGAAACTGTTGACTTAAATTTCCGAGACTTTTTTTGTTTTTGGGGGTCTATTTTTAAAATAAACCAATCATTGAATAAAGAGCAAAATCGACCCTTGTACCCCCCTATAAAATATATACAAAAAGTTTTGCCATTATAGGGATTCAACTATTTACTCTTTCAAAACTAGCCTCCCATTGAAATTCGACTCATCTACATTCTACATATATACATAATATACATACTCTCTCTATCTCCTGTGAGAGAAAGACTGTGAGTGTGAAAGAGACAAAAGTCAAAAAGAGACCGAACTTCTCGAGCTCTCTCTCTCTTCCCCCGGGCCCCTCTTCTTCTCTCTTGTGTGTGTGTGTGGACTTCGAGTCATCACTGCCACTCCGTAGTCCGTAACTCCGTACTACTCTGTAGTCTACACTCCACACGACCACGGGGCATAGGCTGGTGGCCTGGTGCCTGGTGCAGTGGATGTGGTGACCTGCTGGGGCCGGTTGCCAGTTGCCACCCGCTGCAGTGGTAAAAAGTTGAAAAAACTCAGTAGAGGCCTACTAAATTTTAAAGACGGTTGAATTTTCGCATTTGATTTGAGAGTAGGGCAATCAATATACATACAGAAGGATGAAATTTCCACCGGGGGTTTCGCCACCTTAATCTAGTAGGTGGTGTCATTGGTGTTGTGTATCTATTGTGAAGTCGTTCGAATAGTTCTATTTGACTGTGGCGGTCAAATGTGTGACCATCCGAACCAAAAATCACGAATATAACGTTCAGCGTGTTTTGAAAACGTTTTCCATCACGTGCAACGTACTCTATTTGTTATTCAGTGTGATGCTGAACAGTCTAAATGCAGTTTGACACATGTATCCTATATAATAATGTACTTTCCATCACGTTCCATCCCATTATACGGGACTGCACAGTCCTGCAAGATGTAGGCAAATTCAGGATATATATATATATATATA
>NW_014040458.1:34775-39054 GCF_001186125.1 Sphaeroforma arctica JP610 | reverse complement strand
ATATATATTTATTTATTTATTTATTTATATATATATATATATATATTTATATAAATATATTTATATATACATATATATTTATATATGCTTTGTTAATATATATGTATACTCGCTGTTCATGTATATATATTCTTTTATTCATATATTTTTCTATTAATGAAATTATATATTTGCGTTATATATAAACAAGAATATATGTACATGTATATGTATTTATTTATATATATATATATATATGTATGTATTTATATATATATAGGTATGTATTCATATATATATATGTATGTATATGTATATATTTATATATAAGTGCGTGTGTATGTATATGTATACATATATGTCTATATTTGAATCCATACATATAAATATATGTGTGTGTGTATGAATTTATGTATGTACGTATATGTGATATGTATGTATGTTTTTTTTTAAATTTATGTATATAAATCTATAAATATATGTGTGTGTGTGTCTGTCTGTGTGTGTGTCTGAATTCATATATTTGCGTTATATGTAAATAAGAACATATATATACATGTATTTGTATATATATATATATTTGTATATGTATATGTATACATATATATATATATATATATGTCTATATTTTTGTTATTTATATATATATGTTTGTATATATATATATATATATGTATGAATATATGTATGTATGTATATATGTATGTCTGGATGTTTTTTGTATGTAAGTTTATAAATCTATATATGTCTGTGTCCGTGTCTGTGTGTGGCTGTGTCTGTGTGTTTGTGTTTGTGTGAGTGTATTTTCTGCTGTATGTAGTTATATGGTAATGCAGTAGCTGCTACATTTTAAAAGTCTATGTATTGGTATAAATATAGAGTTGCTTGTTATCAAATGCTTTTGACGTTGACATCAATTCTAATTTGAATTATCATAGTGTCTTGCAAGTTATTGTCGGTCAGCATAATCGCATCAAACTTCATCGATGAAGGAAGATCGTTAATATACTGTATATGCTTTAACTTTTTAAATAAAAATGATAATACACTAGCTGGTCCAGATGTAAGAGACTTTGTGGAGATGTAAATAAAAAATTGCTTTAATTAGATACTTTGGACGTTGTATGTTTATCATGATTTGAACTATCACAGTTTCTTGCAATATTTTGTCAATAAACGTGATTTCATCTAGCTTTATGGATGAAGGAAGGTCGTAATTATATTGTAAATTCTGTAACTTGAAACAAGTTGAAATGTTTTTGCAAGAGTGAAGGAGTCAATTTTTATTCATTGTAACTGTGAACGTTCACTACAACGTCATCGACTTCCACAATACCGTTTATGATGCATGTTTGCACTATAAAGTTCAGTATGCCGAATAGTGCTGTCGGGTTTGAAATGATGTTCCTTCTGACTTACATCGACCAATATCTACCTTAGTTGTCTTGGACGTTCACCGCTGTACAAACGCAGTATTTAGCAACTAGACAAGTTTAATCTAACTTTTTCAATAATTTACTCGTCTCTTACGCAACAACTTCTTTCGAGACACTTAATGGTGGCTCCGAAAGGTGCACATTCGATTGTCTTCCAGGTGTCCCTAGGGGTCCATTGGCAGCATAGGAAACCGTCTGTTCGCACATCGTCCCCAGCATCGCATTTGAATGCATTCTCGTTGACATCAAGCTTAGTTTCACAAGTCATCACATATGGGGGAAGATCTGCCTCAAGCATGCAACAAGTGTCCTCGCTACATTTCTCTAGGTTTCCGCATTTGCCTTCTTCCTTGCAGCACTCCTTGAGGAAGTTGATGATCATGTCCTTAGAAGCATCACACTGAATGTTTCTGCTACCGCATGTACGGATATTATCGGACTGAGGTGGGTTAGTGGGTTCGGGTCCGGGGTTGGTGGGTTCGGGTCCGGGGTTGGTGGGTTCGGGTCTGGGGTTGGTGGGCTCGGGTCTGGGGTTCGATCCCTGCTCCTTGCAACAATTGCTCACCATGCACTTGGGGATGTATTGACCGTCGGAACCAAATCCACACTGTTTACTCCACTGGCAGCACTCAAACCCGTCGTTTTTAGGAACCATACCCTCGCTCTTGCAGATCTGATTGAACTGATCCTTCTGGGCGCAAGAGATGGGCTCTCTCTCTGGCCCGGGAGCGCTACTAGGGCTAACTTGACGGATGTCCATGGCCGAAACGGGACTGCAGACGGCAGCAAGTACAAAAATCAATTTCATAATGATGCAGAGAGCTAATTCAATTTTCCTTTGTTTATACTTTGCAAGGGAAGATATGACGATTTGCGATGACAAGCTTTTCTATTTATTGTGCTACAGAAATAGTAGGTGGCTCGCTACAGCGTTGAGATTTTTTAAGAAAGAAAAAAGGGCATGTTCATAATATCGAAACGTGTGTGTGCGGATCGACTACATAATTATTAGTTTTATTATGCGCTGTCTAAAATACAAGGTAGGCCAGGTTTCTATTTGAATTTTTCAATCTCTTAGTCGACATAGGGGCGACCCAAATAAAGATGAGTAGTGTACTTGAGTATCTTCGTATATGACAACTAATCCCTCACCGTTTCCATCAACTTTTGCCTTCTTGTCTTCGTCGTCAGCCTCGTCCTCTTCCTCTGCTATTATGCCTTTATTAATGTTAAGACAATAGTGGTGTTCTTAATTGTACCAGCTGACGCATTATACAGTTGATCGGGGGTCATCAAATTTATACCATCCAAATACCGATCTCTGATTCGTTTGAGATGCGAAGCGTGTCGGTCACAGTCGCCCTTGCCGCAACCAAGTTCGTTGTGGATATACATCTTACGCTCAAAATTGTACTTAGCACAGAGGTGAGGGAGCGTTAATATAGTCATGTCGGTTATATAATTGCTCGTGTCATCGATTTGTGTGTATACCTTACGCTTGTGATCATATTTTGGGTCCTTTCGAATTTAGGATGGACCGTTTCTTTATCACACAAAGTGTTTGCAACGAGTCTTAACTTTCATTATCTTCGATGATTACGTCTATAAACTCACATGTCATTTCGACATAATTTTGACCTTCGTTGTTTGTAGTGACAATTCGATCTTGAATTGGTTGGATGTGTGTGCACATAGCAGTACCTCCGTATGTTTGGTCTTTACCGCGGAACTATCACTCAAATACTTAGATCCAATTTTATGACTTGATATATCTCATCGTACTGTAGCTTTAGTCTATCATCATCGAGGTCCCTCTGCTGATGCTCACCTCTGCGTACATGAGCAAAATGGGGTATTTTTCTTTAGCACAATATCCGAGCCCTATTTATATTTACTGTACGATTCCTCATTAATTAGTTAAAAAGGTGCCACAACAACAGTTGCTTCTGCAATCAACTATCAACTTGAATACTCCAGAGCAGTCCCGGCACTCCATATTATGCTCAACCGTACACGCTTCATACAACCGAACCGTTTCAACGAGGCCTTTAACATCAGCACGTCTGCACCTGTTTTTTGTTTATACCTGTAAGTAAATACGTGGAGTGCTAACAATAAGTAGGCATGTTGTGTTCGACGCTAGTGAATTGTCATCCTGTATGAGGTATGCAACGTGAGCTGATATGATGTTACTGCGTTGTTTACTATCCCTTTTAAGATTGCCTCCACCTTTGCGAAGACAACATAGAAGATCCGACGGTCAATATGGTCCACGCTGTTCAAAGTCTTATTATCTAGGGTCGTCAACTCGCTCGCAATTTTGTAGAAGTTTGACTTGCAAACAGAAGAAGATGCCTTATTACTTTAGGTACGTTTATAGCAGACTCGCCATTAAAATTTTTTCTGCCAAAAGAAGTTATCGCGCACATGCTATCGTCAAGTATGTACTCGACACACTTGTTACCCTCATCTCGCTTTGTTTGCTTGAGCTTCTCTACTCCTGCTAAGAGCAGTAAATCTTGTTGCCAAGAACATGTTCTCTACGGCGGACGTTAGGTATAGTTACCTTGAGGTGCTTGTATACTTTTGCTGTCGATTCATCGTCAGGCGAGTTTATGGTGCTATCTTTGTGCTTCTATTCGTACTGATGTTCGTTTTGTCTTTCATTTTGGAGGGTTTAACTATCTGTGACAGTAAGGTCTATCCAACACGTCGTGTATCGTCTGAAGTTGTCGTATATAGAACTTCGTATGTACAAAGCTGTCATAAACGTCTCGAAACTGAATTCGTGCTTAGCCACACACTTCGATATAGATACGCTGTAGTCATTAGGATCCATTTTCTTGCACACTTTATTGCGCTGA
>NW_014040458.1:12099-19943 GCF_001186125.1 Sphaeroforma arctica JP610 | reverse complement strand
GGTCAGTAGTCCCTCAAATTTGCGATGAAGGATATTAAACTATCGGTCTACAACATGCATGAACGTATTAGCATTCTCAACCGATTTTGCTTGTCGGCGCAAAATGCCTCAAACTTTCCCTTATTCTTTGATCGACTGTACGTATCTTCTCCTAAGCAAAGTTCGAATACTATACACTCCTCTACAAATGCATCTCCTATAAAATGGCTCTCGTTCATAGGTGTATTGTATCGTTGCAGTTTCCATCATACTCGTTTGCGCGTGATATGCGTGCAAATACACGCCACACAGTGTACAATATTGTAGTCTTTGCACCATGCCTTTATAACCATTGCATCTAGTCTTGCAATTCTTGATGCAAGCCACAGCTTCACTGTCTGCAAGCTTACAATGCACATATGGTACAGTACCACGCAGCCTCGTAGCTAGCGTGTACAAATAGCAAACTCGTAAGCTCTCAGTGCATGTGAGCACATATATGTTTCTGATCTTGAGGGCCTGATTTGGAATTTTGATTACCGTAATGTTTTGAAGAAGAAAAATACTGATATGAAAACACTTGACCAATCAGGTAGTATAATCAAAATAGCCCATACATAGGAAGAGATATTTTTTCTCCTCTATACTTTTCACAGACAAGATTCGCTTTTAAATATTTTCATAAATGAAACACGCCGTAGACATACTCCTGAAACTAAATATTTGTGCGCTTGCAGATGCAGAATAGAGCAGCTATTTAATTCGTGCGGGACAAGTCCTAGCGTTTTTTATCATTATCGAACACAGGGTCTCTGACTCTGAGTCGAAATAGTCCTACAGGCTACAAGCCGTTCCGAAAATCGAAAACAGAACCCGGCTATATATATGGAAAAGGACGATCGAGGTACATGGTGTTGAGCAAAACTCAATAGGTTTATCATATAAACTAGCCTTCATATATCTATGACAACTAGTTGTCTTTTATACTTCCAGTTTTGTAGCACATGGGTGAATAACTGAACCAGCCAGCCTAGTAATAGGTTGGTTGGTTCAGTCATTCACATTGTCACTAAATATATAAAATTAACAGTATTGCACAAAACAGTCAGTAGGAAACCACCAGCTCAGATGGTTAAATCCTCGTTGATTTACACAATTTAATATACGTGATGTAGACTCGCAATCAGCTGATGTTTCCTTCTCACATAGCCAAGCTATGTATATTATCAATGGTTGTATATTATCAATGGTGCTGTATACTTCCTTTCCCGGCATATCTTATTATGCTGCTGCAACCAAAGTTCCATACTAATGGTGGTACGTGCCCTCCTTCGACTTGCAATGTTTATACATAAAACTCGCCTTAATGTCTATCGAGACGACATTCTTAATTAGGCATGTACTATGCTGTCTTCATAACGCAACACAGCCAGGTACAACTTGTCACGCTCTAAACCGACGATAATAGACTAAGTAGTTAAAGTCGATTTACTAAAAATAAAGGGCAAATTGAACCAAGTCGTGATGGGAGACGATGGGCCGTTGAGTAGCATAACGAGACAACCAAATAAACACCAATCGTAATGCATAGAAGTAAAGATCTAGTATCCTAAAGCAAACTGCTCGTTGGATGTATTACCATAACGCGCTTAGTTCTAAAGTTAGCTCCACCCGACTGTTCCTACCTATTCAACAACATGGCTGATTCTGATTATAAAAAGACGTTCGTTGTACTAAATCTAGTCACACTAGAACTTTAACCACCCAAAAATAAGACTCCCATTTATGAACAAAAAGCACATTATTTTTGCTAGTTTGTACGTGCAACGGGGCCGTGTTGGACGATGCATCCGAGGCACTGGACTTTTACTGGCCGTGCTCACTGCCAACTAACGGAATGAAACGGTACTAGTGTGACTTTGGGTTGTCTCATACTCTCTGGAAAAGCAGAAGACCATACTTGCAAAGGTGACTACTGCTGCTGTAAAACCACAAACCATATTGATAAGAAAACTGGCAAAAGATGCTAATCTAAAACGACGGACTTCCTTTCGTGCGCGAGTCGATGTATCTATGCAGTGCTCCAAGATCCGAAGCCTGTCCATGCAAGAGGGTCTGATCAGATCCATCAAAAGAAGACAAGTGCGATAGAACAAACAATTCGTACAGTCTACTTGAGGCGTCAGGGCGACCGTAAAACTGTGAGATATCATATCGAGCCATGTCCACAGGAAATATCAACACAAGAAATCGATAGAAACTTGATTAAAGTACTGTTACCTAACGATGAGAGAACAAACAAGCTAATATACCAGCTTGTCATACACTACGGTTGTACAGGTGATGCTTTAGCTCAGAAAACAAAGATAGTGAAGTTCATACCCGATACTGCAATAAAAAATGATGGTCCTAATATCAGCCGTGCGATGAAATTACTTCTGTTTGCAATCACAACAGACAACGATGATCAACCTCAATCAGTCAGCACGAAAGAAGTGTAGAATTCCGAGGCTGCCGTTTGCCGATAGAACGTGATGAGGATATGCCTGTGCCAGTACCCAGGTTTATCAACGTTACACGACGCAATAAAAGCAAAAGACGAGATCTGCCTGCACGAGCACGATATAAACCGCATGTATGAACTCTTCCCTCACTAAGACGTGTTTATCTACTTTTTGTATTTACTTCTTTATCGGAACGCAATTCTGAGCATGTCGATATTCAATCTCTCCGGATACAGATGTACTAAAGCAGTTATATCTACGCCTTTAAATTGGCTACAAACATCTAGATTGACGATCGGTTTTGGAACGGGGAATATACGCAATCTCAAACTACATAAGCCACGATTGAGAAATATACCCTACATGATGCTTATGAATAGCAAAGAGACCATATGAACGGATGTATATCACATTTTGCTGCTGATACGCCGCGCGCAAGTTTAGCTACACCTTCCATGAATGTTATACAGCGAGTAATAGATTGAAGATTTGGAATCAGTTAAATTTAGCAGCCTTCATACCAAATATTAAGTGCCAGGTACGGGAAGTTTTAAATAAGAGAGCTCAGAGGATGTTACTAGATCAACAATCGGCACATATAGCAAGCGGAGTCACTGGTCCGATAAATTCAACAATGCCTGTGCCGAAAAGAGATTGATGATGAACTGTTGAGACAATATCTAAATATTAGTATATACACGGAGAACCTAATCCAGAAGGTCAGTAGATGGAACTCAAAGATTTGGAATCAGTTAAATTTAGTAGCCTTCATACCAAATAATAAGTGCCATGTACGGGAAGTTTTAAACAAGAGAGCTCAGAGGATGTTACGAGATCAACAATCGGCACATATAGCAAGTGGAGTCACTGGTCCGATAAATTCAACAATGCCTGTGCCGAAAAGAGATTAATGATGAACTGTTGAGGCAATATCTAAATATTAGTATATACACGGAGAACCTAATCCAGAAGGTCAGTAGATGAAACTCGAAGATTTGGAATCAGTTAAATTTAGTAGCGTTCGTACCAAATAATAGGTGCCATGTACGGGAAATTTTAAACAAGAGAGCTCAGAGGATGTTACGAGATCAACAATCGGCACATATAGCAAGCGGAGTCACTGGTCCGATAAATTCAACAATGCCTGTGCCGAAAAGAGATTGATGATGAACTGTTGAGACAATAGTGGTAGGTGTGAGCGACATATTTTTTCATATATTTTCATTCGAATTCTGTATTTCGTATGTGTAAATCTATCACGTGATATTAATCGCGGATAATTTTATGTACAAAACAGGATGCAGCTGCACGCAAGACTAACCGTCACGGAGTCACGGAAATCCACGATATACTGTTCGCACCAGATGAATTGACTATACACACAGAGACGGGCATTCTACCAGTTAAAGTGACAAACAACAGCGCATTTGAAGAGGACTATCAGCTACCGGCTATTGATATAGAATACATCGATGCAGATGATATAATCCGCGAGAAGCGCAAACGCACATTCCGCAAAGATTCAGGCAGCAGGCAAGTCAACATCATTCTACAAGCGGCAATAGCGTTTAACACGGAAACAGGTGTGGTGGCAAGTGAGGGAAGTGTGTTGGAACTGTCAGAGAGTTAATAGACAGGTGGTGAACAGCAGAAGAGTCCAGGTATAACAACAGCGGGCATTACACTCATTAGAATCGAAGTTGCAGATAAACTACATGAACTGGTCAAGTCTTGTTATTGTAGAAAGAAGCAAAGGGATGAGCACGACACTGACAGAATGGCAAGTGCGCAAGTAGCATCATACAAAGTTTGGCACATGCAGGGGGTAAAGACAAATGCACATAATGTATGTATGGCAGAAGTTTCTCTGCAAAGATTACTAAGGAACGTCGGACAAAACTGGGGAGCCCGATTTGCGACCACGTTGGAAAATGTGGTCAAAGAATATAACAAAGTCAAAAGCTCGTTAGATTCACAGGCGAGGAAGAATACAAAATGTAAACAGTGCTGCGGATGTGAAACGCACTATATACAGACCTGGCGTCGTGTAAAGACCTGTGCATTTTTAGTTGAGGACAATACAGTCTTCATAATGGAGAATACAAAACCCACATATACAGCTCTTGCAAGACAAACACCTGGTATTGTACCTAGAGCGAGTTTGGGAGAGCTGCAGCTGTGCCTCGGTGACAATTGCACGTCCAAATAATAACCTCCCGGAAGCACCTGTACATCGGAGGAGCAACCTTCCAGAAACACCTGAACTTCAAAAGGGTGACCTTCTAGAAATACCTGCACTTCAGAACAGCAACCTACCTGAACGCAACGGGCTGCTAAATCCCACACACCTGTACCTTATAATGCATATCAAGAAAAGCTAATGCCTCATAGCAGCCAGCCACGGCAGCTAGGTCTCTACCCGGATACACCTTCACGTCAGTACATTGTACATCAAGTGACAACACCCACTGGTCAGCAAACTACAGGTGGCACCCCAGATAACACGTCCTAAGTCAGTGGAACACCAGCACGGATCTACAAGGCACACAGCTGCTAGGCAGGATAAAGATTTGCACATACTATCACTGCCATGTACACAAGCACGCCAGGAAACACAAACGAATTCGCGTCGGCATGTAACACTTCATCCACCGCATAACGGTATTTTTGCAACTACCCAACAACTATTTTCGTACCCAGTTCAAAACACTAACCGGCCATTTTGTTCTCAGGTACAAGATAAACTAAGACATCACAGCATCTGCGAAAAACATACAACCACGCCATCGACAACCACCCAATAACGGCATCCATTCTGGAACATGTTTTCAATCAACCACACAGTATCAGATCGACTGCACAAACACAAGAAAGCTCTCAACAATACATACAGCACAAACGGAAAGCAACGCCTGAGTTGCTCAGGAAAAATGCAGTCTCGACAGGCGCACAACAGACAACCACCATACCTACATCAGGACAGTCACCACGGGCAACAGCAAAGACAGTCAGACGCCAGTACCGATGCACCCTCGAGGTGCCGGAATGTAGCATTTATCGATCAAATCGGTAAACCATCGCTGCGTCGTCATCAGAATGATCATCATCTCCTTCATCTATAGTTTCTATTCCTTTATCAGGTTGCTCGTCTCCAGAATCCTGCTTCTTGGTCTCTTTCTTACGTGGAAATCCCTCATAACATCTCTTCAGTTCCAGAAATTCATTGTGGGATTCCATCACCTTATGATCGTCAACTTCCTCAGCAGTCGCCGCTTGCTCTCTCTCGATTGGCATCCGAGTGGCACGGAAGTAGCGATTGTCTTCGCTTGTTTACGTCACCAAGTCGGTTTTATCACCATGATCTGGTGATGATGTTACCGAATCCTCCAACGGATGTCGACCACAAATGTTTAATCAGGCTGACTATATTTTGAAATATACAAAAAAAAAAGTTTAAGTTTCAGCCCTCCGCTGGTGAGCTAAAGATCAAGGGATTGTAGACTGATAATATTGTCTATATAGTTCCGCTCTGATCACTCATTACTTTGGTCTAGATTTATTCGGTGTTCATTGGTCGCATTCATGCTTCTTAACAATCCTCTAACTATATTGTCAATAAAATAGCTCGAAATTCTACCTATAAGGTCAATATAGGGAAAGTCTATTGTATTTACGGACGGGTGGTTCTCTCCGACCTTTCGCGTCCGACGTTTGACAAGTTTGCCCATGATACAGCACTTGCAATCCGCGCGGTCGTCGATCGGTGGTAGGTTCTTGGGCAAATGGCTCGGATGTGTAAGATGCCCGTGGCAGCCAGAAAATCTCCCGGGGTAAGACATAAACGCCTTGCTTTTGCTCAGAATTATATACCAGGTGTTGGGGTGACTATGAAAGGCATAATTTTTATCCATATAGAGTTTATATCCCGCCTTGGTTAATTGCAGGACGCTGATCAGATTGGTCCGCAACGTTGGTCCAAGAATGGCCCTTCCGGCGTCGCTCAATTGCCCGGAGTGAGTTGTATTTAAAATATAGTTCTGACGTCAGCTAGGTGTACTTTTGTGAAGTGACGTTTAGTGTCTGATATCTTATCCAAATCGATAACAATGTGAACTGAAGCTCCATTGTCCTGAGTCCCACTGAGTTCGGCTGTTATCGTGTTATCGGCTGTAGTTGCTCTTTGACCAAAAATCTTCTCAGAGTCCATAGCTTTGATAAGCGAAGTGATGATATATCCATCAAATTTTCTACTAGAAGCTTCATCTTCGTCGGAGTCGCTGTTGTACAAAAGCTCGAGTGGTTCATCATCGTAACCTTAACTAGAACCTGTCGAATAGGAATCCCGGCGATCCACCATCTTCGTCAGGACTACAAATAGGACTATTCAGAATAAAATCCGAACGTTCTCCTTCGTCCGTTTCGGCACTTGGCTTCATCACGAATCCAGGGCAATTTTCGGGGGTTGCCATGATAGCTTCTGGCATATCATCATCCGACAAATCAATGTCGGATTCGACATAATCGACAATAGTCAAGAATGCTCTAACGCCTTCATCGCCACTACATGATGCCTGCTCATCACTCTTCCTGAAATTAAAGGCTACTTTAAGGGCTTCACGTGGATTCTCCTCCGAGTAGTACCCGCTTGCGTTAGACACTTTTTGTTGTTGTAAAACTCATTACGTTTATCCTTGTGGTAGTGGGGGTTCTTCGGCGGATAACTGGAGCGTCGTGACCAGGGTGTAGACTTTCGGAGCTATCACGGTGATGACGGTCGTCAGAATATTTTCCTCGATTGTCGGAGTATCTGTTTTCGTATGGTTTACGAGATTCCTTGCGGTCAGAATAATTGCTGTAGCTCTGATTTGGTCTGGGTCTGCGATATTACGATCGACAATCGCGAGCAAGGTGGCCAGGCTTATTGCAATTGTAGCACTTCCGCAAATTTATTTACTTAGAAAGTTAAAAAGACAAAAATCCAAGTAGACACTATAAGCCCACTACTGGACTCAATCAGAGGCCACACATGTGTTAGTGTGGGTAGACGCGCACTCATTATACGTCATATTCAGACCAATGATGGATAGATCAGCAGCTACTGTAGCAAGAACGCCGGTACCAATGATGTGTGAACATAAGTTCTCACAAATCATACAAACTGACCGAGGTAAATAATAAATCAATGATATACTTTCAAACATCATCGCACAACCTAAAATCTCAGGCGCAAACGAGCGATCACATTGAAACCTCAAACCATTGTTCACGAAATTCGTTGAACAGAACCCAAGCAAATTATATTCTCAACTCCCATTCGTACAAATGAGTCACAATGTGCGTTCGTCAAGAAGACATAAATCA
>NW_014040458.1:1963-9354 GCF_001186125.1 Sphaeroforma arctica JP610 | reverse complement strand
GGGGACTCTTTCTACTAGTCCACTCGGTTAATACTACCGTGTTGTCATTGGTGACACCTTAACGTAAGCGGTGTGCTTCTTCACCTAATCCATACATACGATCAACTACCTGGTTATCTTAAACGAGAAAGTGTTTTTAGAGCTGCTAACTGACACTAAATTACAGCCTTCTCGTCCGTCAGCTCACTTAACTTGGTTGGTGTAGCAGACATCTCCGCTAACACCTTCTTCTTCATCTTCCTTAGTCAGCTCATGTTCGCCTCGGGTCTCGTCTTTTCTTATCGGGACCGATGACTTATCACTCGGAGTTTCCTCTTTCTGGATCACAGGGGCTGTTTCAAACCCCCGAGGATCACATCTAAACTTAGAAGAATTAGCTCTGGCGCAGATGCGATAGCTGGCCTCGAGATCTTTCTCCGGGTGACTAGTCTCTTGATGAAGTAGTCAGTTTCTCACTCGAAGCTTCCTCTTGGCCGTTCTGGCTGGCGACAGTTGCTTCGGCAGCGACCTTGTTTGCTTCGACAACTCGGCAGCAGTGACATCCTTGTCAGTCCTCTATTCCTCAGGTTTACTTTTCTTCGAACAAGAAGAGTCCATGTTGTGCTTCGTGAACTTAAGTTGACGAAGACTTTTAATTGCTTGAGGAATAATCTTTGAGGAAATCGTTTGTGTGGTATATAACACCAATATGTTCAGGTAGCTCAAGTAGCTAATACTTTTACTATCTTGGGATAAATGTCAGTATATCGAGAAGTATCAAAAGCTTAAAGCGGAAATGTAGTGGTGCTATTCTAAGTCTTTTAATTAAGCTAAGTGTGAAAGTAGTCGGTTAATAAAGTTAGGTTTGCCTCGTGAAGCCAGCAATACGCTGGGGGATTTGAAGGACCGAAGGGATTTTACTTCGGTTTCCGTCGTCCTGCTTAGCGAAACTATGATATTGGGGGTTTTTTTGCCGCGCGATGATGTTAACTAAGCAAAATAACTCCTAACGTCTTAGGTCATTGTATTAACCAATGGATAGCCACGCATCCGGATTTAAGGGCTCGCCCACATTAAACTGGCAATCTGGTGGGCTGTTCGGACAATAAACTTGTTAACACCAATAGTCCTTAGAAACCTATTTTTATTTAAGCCATCACGTTACTGAGGTATTCAGATATAAGTCGTTGGAGATTTAATAGGTCTTTTAGTGGGTCTATCCAAATGTCTTAGAAAAGCATTTATAAATAAAACCGTCAAAACCCAGTTGATTAACTTAGTTCATGTACTTATTAACAGTACATATATAGACATTGAATCTAACGTGGAGGCCTGGCTAGTACAATTGCGCTTCTCCAAACCCGGAGATGTCTGAATCTAGCAACGCGCACGCACTGCCATTTGAGTGGCATATGTGGCCTGTGTTGCCAGTTCTGCTGCTGAATTTGGACCGTCTGAGGATACGGTCGACTGTTCCGACGGTTGGACTCTCATCCCTGAGAGCGTCGATTCGCCAATTGAGTTGTGGTACGAATATGCGTTTCTTGTATATCTGGGCTTAATAGCTGTAACAACTCATGTCTCCAACAAGTGCCAGGTAGTATGTAGCTGAAGTGTACGTTTGTATGTACGAGCTTCCAAGCGATCTTCCAGTAGTTGTACAGTTCAGTGGTTCAACAAACTCTGCTTAAAGTCTGCCTCATTCTGACTTTGCTCGTGGGCCCGACTTCATTCTTTATGAAGTAATCATCTGTTCCAGGATAGGTACATTCGGTAGCTTACCGTGGGTTTTGGTTAGCTTCCAGAATATCGGATCAACCATCGCTTACATGCATCTCATGAGAACTGATTTGCTTATTCTATAGCTCTGGCGTCCGCCCGATTAACCGAGCATGGTTAATCTTTATGTAGTCCATGGTAGACTAATAGAGTCTAAAAAAACTCTTTACTTTCTAAAACCAACGAAGACCTCAATTTTCATCTAACCCGGATATATGTACATTCTTCCATGCGTCCAATAGGGCACCCTTTGTATCGTGCTCCAATATGTTGCTGAGATTGTAATTGTCGGACGGCTATTATGGTCAGCTCCTGGTTGTAAGAAATTGTTTCTTATTTACTAGCCGCGATTCGTGTGTTGCTCTTAGAGTCTTTAATACCCCTCTAAATGTTTCCGCTTGCGTTATGTGATTGGCCTCCACTGCCTTATAGAGTTCCTCAGACAAATGTCATATGTATGCATGTAGTGTCTGTCTATATACCGAGATACTTTCCGGCGTCAGTGGTGAGGGTATCGGATTGTTCTGTGCCCTTGGCGTAACCTTTGTCCTGGTTATCTCTCCCTCCGATAACGGTTTAGGCGGAGATGTGTGCAGTTCATCGTGTTCGAATTGGTTGTTCTGACGCTGATAATGAAGTGCCTCTTCCAATCGAGCCCGGTGATTATTCAGAGCTTCCTTCCCATGAGTAGTTGCTCTGGTCGTTGTTGTTCGTGAATAAAATAATTAAGATATAGGTATTCTATCAAAAATTCCATCGTCCCGTTTTCTGAGAGCGATAATGGTGATCAAAAACGTATCCCATGTCGTTCTATGCGCTTGTCTGGGATGCGGAATGACAGCGATTCGTACTCGGATGGAGATTGCCTCTGTAACTGGTAAAGGCGCATTTCATATTTCTTGAGCAACTTCTGTACTTTCAACATCAGATGCTGCGTCGCTGATTGTTGTTCCACACTCTGTTTCAGTTGCCAGGGGCGTTGTCTTGGTCTTTTTGGTCGACGTATCGGGGACGAGTCCTTGTTGCTCGATGGTTGCTCCGCTTCACTCGCGTCTGTTGCTGGAGTACCCATTGATGGTTCTTAACTCTTCCCTTCTACTGTCGGCGTGCTTCTTAAGTATCCAGTATCTCTATTAATTCTCGGAAAGGTATTGTTCTACAATAGATAGCTATTATAGCACGTGAAATCGTGTATTGGAGAAGTCTATAGGTTCATATTACGGACTACAGTAACCAATGGATCCGTTATTTCTCTATGTTAGAACACGGCTCTACAACAATTACATGACACTTAATATAACACATGTTCATGAACTATCTTTAGGAGCGAAATAAATTATCCAGTATTCACAAGACTACTAGAGATCAAGAGCTCCGCCAAGCCTTGCAGTTGTTTCCGCTTAGAATACTCACTTAACAATGGCTAAGACCGAGTCTTGACACTTAGAACAGCGTTAAAAATAGAAATAGATGCAACAGTTGTTGGAATTTGCCACGCTGCGAATCATTGAAAGATTCGATAGTTTTTCAAAGTACTTCGATTGCACACGAGAGAAACACCAATGATATGGATGCCCTTCGTGGTAGGAGAAAGAAAGGTTATATGTTGTCACTCAAGTTACAAATTAGGGCAGTGTACGAGGTGACTAGCGAGTATTGCTTGTTCTATTGATTCTCAATATATACTTGGTTCAATACTAATTTCACGATATATCACGAGGGCCTGGAATTTTGCAATTTATAGGTTCATAGATGTGTATCGGTACAGAATACATAATTTTGATCTCGGTATCCAGAAGACTGAAAATGATCGAGGGCTACACCTACAGAAGGTGAAATGCTTGCTTATGTAGAATGATATCGTGACGTTCAAATCAGCTAAATGCTACGAGACTGGAAAAACTATCATACGAGAGCATTTGAGAAAAAAAAAGAAGAAAATCTGCAGCCTGATGGCTAAGGCCGAGTCATAACAAGTATAGGCAACAGATTTCAAAAAAACAACGAGCTTAAAAATGCAACAGTTGTTGGAATATGCTACGATTCAAATCATTGATAGATTCGTTTATTTTTACAAAGTTATTGTATCGCACACGAGAGAAACACTAATGTTATGACCGGCATTCATAGTAAGCTTACTTATTTCGAAAATTTCCTATTCGAATTATTAATCATAAAAATTCGCTCAAATGAAACCTGGCAATTCAATATTATAAGCGAAGGATCAATATAGCAGAATTACTACAGTAGGGATTTTAATGCACGTCGAATCGATTGATTACAGCATATCCTTCGATTTTACGCAATTGCAAAGTGAAAAAAACTCGATATAACTCGAGTACGCCATATATATATCCAGAATATGAACGATCAGGCTTTTTTAGTAAGAAGCACACCAGCATTCGATAACCGATCCTGCTTAATTATACCTATATTTCAACGGTCATACATTCAGCATCCGTGTGATTCCGATATAGTATTCACGACAAGCCAAATGGAAGTCAAAGAACCAAAACACTATTTACATATCTTGAGTGGTTGTTTCGAATATTATATCAGACAGGATCACAAGTACAAATTTATATCTAAAACCCTTGACCCAATCAACTTGGGTCACGCACCTCTGGCGGGCGCATTCACAGCGATGGTACCGAAATTTGGGTTCATATTAGATATGTCATATGGCGGATGCTACAAGCTTGGGTTTTTAGTGCACTTAAATATACCTATCTAAGGAAGAATCGGTATGTTGGCATGACAGATTGCATAGTTACTTCCGCGACCTTCCCCCTTTCCGCTGTGTTTAGATATGCCAGCGGTGGCCCTGATGGCTGCCATTGATCCTGTATCTGCCATCAATAAATCCCCACAATTTGTGTCACGTATAAAAATCCTCAGTGCTATGCTGACTGCCTGTAGGTGCATCGACAATTTTTAACGGATGCCATCATGTCTATGCTTTAAATAGTGCTTGCCCAAATAACCGCGCGTTCAGGATTTTGCTGGGCACACGGGGAAGCAAAATATTCTGGGTGCAGATGTAAGCAAGATTGTAATTGTTCGGGTCCGTTGAAAATCTGACTTGATTTGATGTCAGACAATATGGGTTAGGAATCCTTCTTGACTCCTGCTTTCTTCGCTTCTTCCTATCATTAAGTTGCATTGAGAAAATGACGATCAGCAAGTAAGACGGGATAGCTATACTTTCACGATTGCGCCCAGATTAAGACCAACCATCAATCGAATATATAGTATGCCACGAGTGAGCAAAAGACCACACTACAGGCGCACAAACCTAGGAAACTAATCCCACATTAAATTGCAGACAAACACCTACACAAGCAGCTAGAAACGATTACAAGCTAGGTAACACGCATTATAGTACACACAAACTCCAGCCATACAACTATCAATATTCATATAGTCTTCACGATGTTCGCTCCTGTTGGTCGAACCCAAGTAGCGGATATCTGAGTCCGTCCGCTAATTAGGGGTACATAATGGGCCATTTCTGTACATTACATAGCTAACCAGGATTCTGAGAGTGGATAAAGCAATCAATTGCTCAGTGGGTATACATCACTGAAGGCCCGCCCTCTAGTGATCACATACCACTTCTTTGAACTTGCTGCCTTCTACCTTCACCTGCTTCACAAAGATCTGGCCGACTTGTAGACATCCCAAGAAGAAGAAAAGCTGTACACAGAGAAATGACAGATACTGAGAACTCACATAAATACTCTCATTTGCTGTCCTACATTCTCTCCTGCAACTCGATACTATCGAATGGCAAAAGTATAGCACTGGCCGTGAAAGGTATATACGTGAACGAGTCAAACACCCTACCGTTACAATATTGTACCACTGAGAACAAAAATCTTTGAACACAGCAAACTAGCACGGCGAAGACGTGATCTTCGATTCTACCTTGCAGAAACTATTAGTACGTCACTGGATCGAGACAGGAGTAGCACAACGAGCAAATGGCCATCCAATCACGTAATCGAAATATCAGATTTCAACAAGAAATTAAAGATCGTCTCGTCAAATGATATAAAGTAGAAAAACACAAATCAACCAACTCGAACAATATTTACAAAACATCCTCCCCAAATTGAAATCTAGGAGTGGGGTGTGCTTCGACATACTTGACCGAACCCCCTGATATAGTAAGCCGATTGTGATCCTACCATAACATCCAAGCTGCACAGTGATGTAATGAGGGAAAGTCAGTTGACTGTAAAGTAAACTGGAGAATCGATGTCTTCCCCACTAAAATATCAGCCCGTAAAATGCATCCAAACACTTTGTATTCCAGATACACATTATTGAACCCACACAGCACCCAACTCTGTGGTGGCCCAAAGTAAATTAAAGTGGATAATTCATATTCTTGCAAGGAATGTACCTTTTAAATAAAGTTAGTGTACTGCTAATGGACATGGGGACAGGTAATATGTCATCTTTATGTCAGTGAGTAACACATCCAACACCATAGTAACCGGAACACACTCTCCATCCCGCTCACTCCAAGAGGTTGAATTGCGTACAAAGAGGTGCGCGTGCTCATGTACACATTTACATATACGTGATGGGGCTATAAAAAGGCCTAGTTGCAGATTAAGACATTTATGTGACCCGGCTGTGGCCAGCAAAAGTGTGCGAATAAAATACGAAAAACTCTCACAGCACATCCCCTCTACAGACGTGTGCGCACAACTTACTTTCGTATCGACGGGATTAAAACACCCAGGAACACGCACAGCATGGGTTGCCAATGCTCCAACACACTCTCCCACATGCCCTGTGTAATGATTGTCACGGGACGAGTCAAAGGTAAGCGTCAGCGAGGCTACGCCTAAAGAGTCATTTGTACACACTTGATATGATATATTTTGAGATCGGTTTATAGCCACTACGGGGAGTGTATGTCCATAACATGGCCATAGCCTGGACGAACCACAGAGTAGAATGCACAGGTTACATGACGTTCGGCAAGAGGAGTCCGAATGGAGAATATTGCAGGATCTACATCTAGGGGTTGCAGTTAGTCTACATAGTGATATGATGTTGAGAGTATTGTTATAGGACGATAGCAACAAAGTTAAGGATATTGAGCGTAGGTGTTGCGATACTATTATAGGAAGGAAGTGGCAGACTATATAGATCAAGTCAGGCAAGCAGACTGTTTTCACACGTATACACTTTCTATGTCTCTACGTCCAAATTAAATGTCTACGCAAGTGTGTTCAATTTATTACTTATATGAGATATCAATGTGATGATGCAAAGCAAGTAAATACATTGTCGCCATATAGAATAGCATCATTTGTGAAAGCAAACCAGCATAAAGTACCAATAAATAGAGAAATACACAGCGTGTTGACGAACAAAGTACATCAATAGGTAAATGTGAGCTAAGGTAGATATAATTTACCACGAATTTTGAGACTATATATATATATATATATACAATACACACACACACACACACACACACACACACACACACTATATATATACTACTATACTACTACACTACACTAACTACTACTACTAATAACGTAACTAACTAACTACTATACTAACTAATAACGTACTAACTACGTACGACACACGACACGAAGAACGAA
>NW_014040458.1:0-1768 GCF_001186125.1 Sphaeroforma arctica JP610 | reverse complement strand
ACACACACACACACACACACACACACACACACACATATATATATACATACATAAACATAATATATATATATATATATATATATATATATATATATACACACACACACAGAAAAAGACACAGACAAAGACACAACCATGTATATACATACATATAGTCACATACACGTGTATACATATAGAGTCTCTCTCACCCACATACACTTACATACAAACACACCCACCCACACATATAAGAATATATATATACACACACACACACACACACACACACACACACACACACACACACATATATATATATATATGCAGACTGCCCCCTCACATACACAAACTCACACACATGTACACACATACTCTCTAAAAACTCATGCACACTCGTATATATATATACACACATCTGAATAAGTTCTCGGTAAGTATGCAAGCACGAACAACTCTCAAAAGGAAGTGGTCGCAAGTCTATACAACGAAGATTAACACTTGCACAAAACAAGTGTAGTGCAGATGGTGATCGAGTGATTTTCACGAGTTCGAATACGATGATTTCATATGCGAACGTTAGCATCAATACATACTACATACACTTGTCTGCTGCGAATGAACCTTATCGAACTGCAACGACATTGCCAATAAGAAACCTTACCGCAAGCGTGATGGTGTACTTAGAGTCCGCATCCACCTCCGCACTTGGTTGATTCTTCTCGGCTGCCATCTTGTCTTCCCTGTGTATGCACGTCAACTTCACCAGGTCGAAAGTCATATGTATACATACCCTTTCTAAATAGATATAAATACGTAAATCTACTATTGTGTATGTATAAATAATTGTTTACACACAGGCTCACAGTCACAGGTGGCGGACGTATCCTTCAATTTGATATTTACATATGTACATATCCCTTATTTTTGTCGGCCTTTTATACTTCCCGAGTTATTTTTCAAAAGAAAAGGGAGAGAAAAAGAGGAGTAAGGCCGCTAATACCACGGGCCAATGAAAATTGCATCTAAAGATAGGACATGTTCGCGCGCCATTTTCTAATTTTGGAGGAACTTTCAAAATGACACTTTCTAAATGGCACTTTCGAAAGCTATCGGTGATGATGATTTGGACTTCATCCGGACATCCTCCGACCTCCATCGATAATATAATATTTAGTACTGCATGATTACTGGTATACTTGTGCTTCTGCTGAACTATATAACACTCATGATTGCAGTATCACCCTCTCGCTAATGTCCCACAATCAATATTCTACCTGAACATCGAACTGGAATACGGTCACCGTATAACTTGGACAGTAACTTCCATACGGTACTTGCTGTTTATCTTTCTGTTTCTATAGTTGATAGACACATAATGATCCATAGCCTATCGCTGGAAGTGATACAAACACACATGACTGAGAGTACATCTCATTCGGCATGTCTGGTCACATTGCATGAATAGTTTGACACGTTTTTTCTTCTTCTCTAATATATACACTTCATGAACAAGTTGGCACCACTTGTTGTGGATGATTTAGGCACGCCTCGTTGGTTTTCAGTATATATACGTTGAATATAGCATCTAACATTAGAATCAAGAGTCTTAAAAGGTTTCGGTACAATTCTTTTTATTCATTCGAAAGTTTCAAATACCTCTGCCTCATTTGGGTTGCTCTCGGTATATATATATATATATATATATATATAGTTGTTGTATAGTAGTAAGTAAGTAAATACGACCAACCGACCGTACTTACGTTTAGTTAATTAAGTTACGTTTACG
>NW_014040459.1:156225-157962 GCF_001186125.1 Sphaeroforma arctica JP610 | reverse complement strand
ATATAGGCACCTTTGGTAATCTTGGGAACCCGCACCCTACGATAAAAATTAGAACATCCTTCTACCGCAGCGTCAAAGTATAGCACAATCACTAACCCTATACCTCCAACACATACATCACTAAGGTTTAAACTAACTAGCCCTCGGATATACACTGGTGAAGACTCAAACAAGCGTACACCCATCTTGTAACAGCACTCAATGTCATACACTAGTACATCTGCGCACTCCCACTCTGAGAGACTCTCCAGGTCCTGCACTAGATGATGCTGTAGCTAGCACGTCGCAAACGGCACTGCACACCCCCAGGTGAAAGCTGAAAGCGCAACACAAACACTTGTCCCCTATCTATTCGTTCAATACATACGAACATATGTGCGCTGATACATGCACAGGCATATCAATTCATTGCAGTTCGGTACAGTACTAGCTGTGTACACATACGTACCGTCCGAGGGTGACTCGGGGTCCCACACTCTAAGGTATAACAACAAGCATGCCACAATCAGTGCCGTGTGGCCTAAGGTGCAATGAAGCACCACCACTTGTCCCGCATCCCCGGCCGACAGCCAACTCTGTGCACTTCTGCACACAGACAGCACAACATCCAAGGAAGGCGCGTGGTATGAGGTGTCTGTAGAGAGCGAAAACGAAGAAAGTTTTAGACATGGCTTTATACGGTTGTGATGAATTTTATGTTGCGAACGTGTGCTATAGTGAGGTTGTTCATGTGCACACAATTGATTAACATGTATGTATTTGAAATATTTTGCAGCCCTTGGTCTGGTTTGTTGTCACCTGGACTATGCCATGCAGCTAACATCACTATTGTATTGTGCTGTATTGTCCAGCTACTTTGTGTTGTGTATTATAAGGCGTTAATTCGTATCGACTCCTACTTTAAACTAACTGCTTCGTGGCCTCAACCCATGCCTCTCCCCGTCAGGAGTGATATTTTGATTCAAATGTGTCGGCAAGAAGGATATATACAAAACGGCACAACTGGCGTGTAACCTAATAAAACACTACATATTCTACAGTAGAGCTCACCGTAACTAACATGTTATAGCCGCATGCTCTCCATGAAGCCCTCAACGGCTGATAATCCTCTAAGCATATACTACCTACAAACGGAGGCGCTAAAAATATCTCTTCAAAGTGGAAGATGGGTCATACACAGACCAGTATAAATGTTCTATACCAACGGGTATTGCCCACAAAACTTACAAGATTCAATACTAGCATTGCCAGAGCTGTTGATAACCATCCCATTCACAAGATCATCCTTCAACAAGGCAGGCAAATCATCAGCACTGGTGTTCACTATCAACACTTTGTCCGCGTGATTCTTGCTGAGCAAGCGACACGCCTGTGCCATACAAAGCAGCGAAAATAAGTGTCAATGTGAAGGAAAATGAATACTGCGAGCAAGTGAACCACGGACCAGGTGAAAGTATAAGGCAATATATATCCACATCGCCAAGCAGCCGAAATCAAACCACCCTCCCTAGATGCCCTACACGGGCAGATGCATCGTACTCAAACAATCACATGTATGTATATATGTACATGTTACATTCATAAAAGCACGTATATATGTATATATATATATATAAATAAATATATATATGTATATATATATATATATATATTTATATATATACACGTGTATATATATATACATATATATATATATATATATACGTTATATATATATATACATATATATATATATAT
>NW_014040459.1:135822-154233 GCF_001186125.1 Sphaeroforma arctica JP610 | reverse complement strand
AAATCTTTGTGTGTGTGTGTTTGTCCGGATTGCCTGAATTGTTCTGGTTGTAGAACGTGCTACCACCTCGTGCGTGACTCGCACATTTATGTTCCCCAACTATACCACATGTCTTCGTATGCGATAGTGTGCGGTTTACTATCGTGTGCTGTGCGGTTTACTATCGTGTGCATACATAGTCTACACTGTAATCGTCAACAGCCTTCATGTCATTGTAGTAACTCAAGTTGTCTTTGCGTGATCATGAACTTATGATTTATACTGTCCAATTTTTAGATGTCCAACATCTTATATGTGACTATGCACATCTATGTTTCCCAATTATCGTTCATATCTTCATGCTCGATACTTTGCGTTTGATTTTGTATTCACTCATAACGCACAGTGTGTAACGTTCTTTACTGATGTATTGTACGGTGACTTACTATTGTTGTTTGAGTGCTGGTCTATTCTGGTGAACCGAAAGACATGCCCGCTCACCACCATCAGACGCACGCCAACATTAGTGCAATTGATATCTATACCCCATGCTTGTGGTACATACGCGTATAATATACACACACGCGTAGAGTCTTTTATATTGACATTCAAATATTGGCTACGTAGACAATGAGGAATGTGCAAGCGCATCTGAAGGAACTCCGAGAATTTGTCTTTGGCCACCACTATCGCAATATCTTTATCAATTAGTATAGCCTGTATGTCTTGTTTCTGTTGGTAGGGTCTTGATGATTCTTTGCACTTGTGTCAGTGTACGTGTGTGTATGTGTCTCGTCATAGTGAGTTACATCTGATATTCCTGAATATGAACCTTCAAGTGTACCTATGACTCATAATTACATTTCGGTATCTATGGATCACCCATGCTTGGTGGCGGGCATCTTTTGAAAGTACAAGTATTTGCGTATGCGTAACGGTCTGTCTTTTGCCTCACGTATGAGAGTGTATTCAGCCGTGTACATCATTGCACGGGGAATGACACTTAAAGCTACTTGTGCTAAGTTTGTAACTGCAACCAATGTTTGTGTCCGTCCCTTTTGGCTACGACTGTATAATATATACCCATGTATATGTATCTAGCCATTCGTATGTATCTCAATAATCCACTGTTTGGTAGGTAGTCTGCCGCCTGTTTCTGTACTGGGGATTGGTGTGTTGGCATACAGTTATCATCATATGCACGCCTCGCCAACAGGCCCTGTTGTTGTTAAGCTACTTGTATGAATAAATTCAGTATATCAATTGCACTGGTAAAGAGCTGACTCTACGTATCATGCGACCACATACCCCGTTTAATATCGTTAAGTACAGTTGTGAACGTATTGCCCCCATCTAGTACCTACATCAAAGACTATTCTGTACACGTATCAATACCAATGCTCCCATATCGTCTAACGCTTTTACACCTATCGTTGCCACTATAGGGGTCCATCAAGCACATCCATCAAGAGTGTTTGGTACAATGGCTAAACACCAGCAAGAAAACCGAGTGTGAACTGTGTAATCACAAGTTTATGTTCCGGCCTATCTACGCCCCTAATACACCAACAACCCTGCCCCACACGGAATTGCTCTTGGCATTGCTCAAGCATGCAAGCAACATGGTTCTGAGGTACGTTGTTTGTGCGAGTTAGACGAAATATAAATAAATGTAATTGATTATATGTATGTATGTATGTGTGTGTGTGTGTGTATGTATAGAGGAGAGGAATAAATATATTGGTGTTTTGTGCATATACATACATACATATATCGTATATACAATCATATGTACAGACATAAATGCTTTTGTATGTATATATATATATATATATAGGTATATGTATGTATGTATGTATATTCATATACATATATGTTTGTGTATATAAGTACATGTATTTGTATATATAAGTATATGTATATGTTTATGTTTATGCAAATATACATTTGTACATGTATATAGAAGTATATGTATATGTGTGTGTGTGTGTGCATGTATGTATGTATGTATTTGTATATATTTATATGAAAATTTTTTATGCACATGTAGATATTATTATGTATATGAGAATATTATCTCTTACAGAATACTGACATATTCCGCTATTGTCGTATTCACTGCCTTGCCTTTCTTATTCCACAGGGTATTTCGCTTGATCCTGGTCGCTCTGTGCTGGCTGATAGTTATGCCGTTTGCCGTAACACGCATGTGGGCCATATTCTTTTCTCCTTCAGGATCGTTTACAGACGTACAGTTGGACTCCTTTAGCCTATCGCTTATGTGTGCGGAGGGCTTAATCATCGCAGCGAGTGTCCTGTTTATCTTTTTGGGCCTGATTGCTCTGAATAACTACATCGTCACCAACATTCCGGACGAGGAGGAAGACCTAGTATGTGGCGTTGTATGTGTGCAAAAGTGCTTGCCCCGTATGTCTGTACGTTCCCACCGCCTTTACTTTTTGGGGCTGTTTATTGTAAGATTCGCAACATCACCAAGATCTCAGGCCAGTTTCTAGGGTGTCGATGGTTGCGGTCCGTATGCATGCTCCTTTACTCATTCGCATGTGTCCGGGCAATGTTCGGATTTGTGGATATATGGTTAAGGTCCTGTCATGATGCAATGTTCATGTACACTTGCATAGATTGAACGCAGTGATCCTGTTGATTAGGGGTTCTTCGTATATGTACCTATCTAAATACCACGGATGCAGCTGTTTTGCTTTGCACGCATACACATCGTCCTGTGCAGTTTCCATTTAGTTCTCCACATATACACGACTATTCTTACTCGGTTGAACTTGCCTACATATCACAGGCGCTCCAAGAATGGCAAAGGCGCCAAGTGCGACAGAATCGAAGGCGTTTACGTCGTCAGCGCGAACGCAGGCGACGTGAAGAGCGGGAGATAGTCGAACGCGTACGCCCGACCGCTAGGGCATCAGCCCCTGGGGCACCTAGACCGTCTTTACGGGGTATGTCTAAGAACAGGAATTGAATTTGTTCGTCCATTGTACGATTTGGTGTATGTATTATATCGGGATATGTATAGGGCTGGCATTTTAATTAGGCTTGCTGCCATGGATATAACTACGTGTTCTAAGAATTTGTACGATATTGAGCTATGTAGTTACCGATACATGTTTACGTATATATATTTTTCTCATTTGGGCTCTATTGTCGTCTACATGGTGCGATAACCGAAATAACAAACGTTTGGTCCGTTCAGTTTGAAATTAGACTTCTCAAGTACGTATATAGTCCATGCTATATTGGAATGATTCTACATTTGGCTGCGTTTCTCCGCGGTTACACTCTGGCAGAGGTCAAACCCTAAAGACCCCTACTTATACTTGTACTTGTACTTGTACTTGTACTTGTACTTGTACTTGTACTTGTACTTGTACTTGTACTTGTACTTGTACTTGTACTTGTACTTGTACTTGTACTTGTACTTGTACTTGTACTTGTACTTGTACTTGTACTTGTACTTGTACTTGTACTTGTACTTATACTTATACTTATACTTATACTTATACTTATATAATAGACACACAGATGTACAGACATTCTCTTTTGAGAGCAACATGCAATCTATATTCCCCTTATCTTACTCACTTTCTATCAATTTGATTTTCTCATCCCACCCTCGAACTGCCAATGCCCCTTCCGTCTCCTCTCGCAGACTCTACGGGCCCTACACAACGCCCACTCAGTAGACGCGCCAGTACCGGCATGAGACAGCCTAGTAGCAGCGACAATATCACCACTGGTCGCCCCACAAGGGCCAGAATGAGTCCGCGTCTAAGGAGCGGCAAAATGGCCGGTGACATGGACCTGTCGCTGGGTGGCTCGGGGGGCGTGCCGAAGGGCTTGGATTACTCGGAAAGGCCCGCCTTTGTGAACCGTCTGGATAAGCTAACCCCGGAGCAACGGGCGACGTTTGAGAAGGTGCAGCAGACCTTTGCTGATCGAGCCAAGGATGGGGGGGACAAGAAAGAACTCACACCGGAAATGTTGCGAAGAACCTCCCCATTCAAACCGGAGGGATTCCCGGGCAGTCCGATGTCGGTGGGGTCTGCGGAGAGACTGGCGAAGATAAACCAGGTTTTAAAGGACAAAACACACAACAGTCCGCGAAGTGGGGCGTCACCGATTCCACAGGCTCCGTTGATATCCCAATTTTCTTTTGAGGAACAAGAATATCGGAAATCGCCGGTGACAAAGGCTCCGTTGATGTCCCAGTTTCCCTATGAACAGCAAAATTTTAGTAAGACATCGACGCCAAAGGCGCCTGTGTCCCAATTCTCTTTTGAAGAATCGATATATTCGGATTGCAGTTTGGCAGATTTGTTGGCAGGCGGCGATGACTCTCAGGCGAAAATCAGTATAGGCTCGGGCACGAGTACAGATACAGATACAAATACTACCACAACCACAACCACAACCACAAGTAAGACACACACAGATGGGATATCAGGTAGTTTGAGGCCTGCAACGGAAGTTTCTGGGAAGTTCATGGCGTGGTTGGAGAGAGATCCCGATTCATCCCACTCCACTACATCTCCACTGCAAATCACCACCCACAGCACGACACCCGACACAAGCAACACAACCAGCGACTCACACGCCACTCTCGCTAGTGCCCATACACGTGACCCATTGCACAGTCCACAATCCCTTCCGCACCACGACAGCGAGACGAAATCAACACATCAGGTACAGGATACCACCATGGCCGCTAGCCCACATAAGTCCAGTTTAAAAGCCAGCGACAGCTTCGACACTCTGGGCCGCAGCTGGAGTGATACTTTGGGTGTCAGTGTGTGGGGAGATAGCCCCACCACAGACTTCAAGGGTACGCATGGTATGCATGCGGGTCTGGATACAGCGCCAGATCTGGCCTCAAGGCTGCGATCAGACGCAAGCGCCCCGGCAGAGAATGCGAGCGAGCTTTCTGGAGACTTCATCCAGAACGGAGGTCTGTTTGGGCCGGGTGCTGCAGCAGCGAGCCGCCTGTCTGGACTCAACCAAGTGGCGCGGAGCGAGGAGAAGGAGCGCGAGTATACCGCCGCCATCGCCAGTCTCATCCAAGAACGCAAGTTAAACGCACGCAAGACACTCGACGGTGTGCAGTCCCCGACCCGCAAGCAAGCGGTAGATGGGGTGGTGCCACCGGCGAAGCAGGCCTCCACAGGTCCGGATGGCATCAGCAGTAGCAACGGAGCCGAGCCATTCTGGTTCCGGGGTATGGAACGTGGCCAGGGTATGGCAGGTGGCACGGACCGACTCTCGTCGTCACAGGACTATAGCCATACGAGTGCGCATGAGAGCCCTCTGCTAGGATCCGCGGCGCATGACAGGATCATGGGGCGGACGAATGGGATACCTCCGGTTATGCGGTCTCACAGCAGCGGTGATAGTGCATCGCAGGGAGAAGCGTCGGTTGGGTCGAGTGCTGCAGGCGATGGCGATAGTACACTGAGCGCCATACGTATGCAGATGTACGCCTTACAAGACGACATGAGGCGGGCTGAGGGCTTACCCGGCACTTCGGCGGGGGTTAGATATAGGCCTGCCTCTGCCACTGATCTATCTGCGGGTGACCGGGGTGCATGGGATGACAATGGCGCCTATAGACCTGAGGACAGGACCGGGAGTGGGACCGACCAACCCAACTTCAGCGACGGGGACATCAGCAACGACACCCCGAGCGATGGGAGTGACGCGGAGGCAGACGGGCAGCACGACGGCAATGCGCTCGGGTTCGACTTTGGCCGGGTGGATAACGGTAATGACCCAGACGGGGGAGAGGGCGGGTTCGGCTTGGCCGGGCTATTCGACGGGCCTCACGAAGACGCGAGCTTTGAGGAGCTCATCGGGCTGAGCGGACCTATGACCAACCTGCTCGAGAATCTGTTCTGGGTACTGCTGTTCCTGTCGGCGTTTGTGTGCCTGCTGGGCTATCTGCCGTGTGTGTTCGGCTTCTACCTCGTACGCATGGGCCAGTTCCTAAGGGAGTGCAGCGGGGATGTGGTAGGTATGGCAGGGCTGTCCTTATTTGGCCTTGAAACGGGACTTTCGGGCGTGAACTCCACCTTAAGTGATGTGGTCCACGATACACTGGCTAGCGTGGCGAAGGAAAGTGCGGTACATCTTTCAGAAAACCTGACTGTCAACATAGCCGGCAATTTCTCCTCCACCCTGAACGGCACCACGGACGCAATTCTTCTGAACATCAACCCGCTGTACCTGGAAAATCTCGTCCTAACGGGGTCTTCTGACGGGTCTCATCCCGGTCTAACCAGCGCCTCGACACTGTACGACTATCTGCCAATCTTCTACGGTCTAGTGGGCTACATAGGCCTGGCCTCGTTCGCCTCACTAATCCTCCACGTGACCGAATCGCGCGACTTCCCCACGGGCGCCTCCCCCACCAACCGCTCGGCCGCCAAGTTTCTGCGCAAGACATTCGTGTTCTTTGTCAGCCTGGTCAAGGTCTGTGGCCTGGTCTTAACGGAGCTGGGTGTGTTCCCGTTGCTGTGTGGTTGGTGGCTAGACATCTGTGCCCTGCCCCTGGTGTCGGCGACGCTGAGCTCGCGCGTGCAGTACGCCCAGGCCAACCATGCGACGGCTGCGTTCTTGCACTGGATAGCCGGCATGTTGTACATGTCGCACTTTGCTGCGTTTGTGGGTATGTGAGATGAGGGGGTATTAGGGGGATCAGTTGTATCATGTGAATGCCCTAGTGTAGACGACCAGTGCGTCTGTGAGCGTTTCGGTCAAGACCACACAGGACAAAGCTATGTGGTAAATGCCATCTTGTACGGGATTGCTCGTGTGTTGTGCATGTCCCACTTTCGCTGGGTTTGAGGGGTGTGAAGGTTTGGCCTGGGGTTTGTGCGATATCTTTTTTTATGGCCATACTCTATAGTTGTTCTTTGATTGCTTGGTAGTTCCCTCGGTATACACCGGCCAACTATGCGGCAGCTGCAGTCTTGCCTTCGATAGTTGTCATTCTGTGTTCAACACCCCATGTGCCTTTCGAGAGTTCCTGCAGTAGCTTACCAGCGCCTAATGTCACCATCCACAGAAGACTCGCCAGTCAATTAAACACAATACAACAACACCTTATATTGTTTCTCCTGTACTTCTGTTGTCCTCTCTCTTATACACTCTTCTGTGTCGTTCTCGTACACTCACTCCGTTCTCCTCAACTGTGCAGGTGTCGTGAGAGATGAGGTGCGCCCGGGTGTGCTGTGGTTCCTGCGTAATCCCAATGATCCAGGTTTTCAGCCTGTCAAGGAGATGATTGAGCTGCCCGTACATCACCATGTGCGCCGTATTGTCACTTCAGCGGTCATGTACGGCCTGGTAGTCCTCTGGTTGGTATGTGACGGATGTTCGATGCGTTGCTGTCGTATACCACGTGGGGTTCCGCCATATATATGCCTATGTATATTATTATGTATATGTATATGTAATGTATGTGCATCCTATACTACATACAGTATGTGCATCAGTTTTCTTACTGCTCGTTCACCCCCGCGCGCCCTATCGTCGCATGGGCTGTAGTGTACGGCTGAGTGGTTCTTTCACTCTCCGATGAGAGAGGTGACAGGTCTCATGCGTGCCAATTGTTGCGAGTGCAGGCCATTTCGCATGTCTGTAGAGCTCTTCCGTGTGCATTCCCTCATGCGTGTGTGTATGTGGCTCTGCTAGTGTGAATTTATGTCGATGTGTGCGGGTACTCTTTGGCCGGTCTACTTTCGGTGCATAGCACTGTAGTTGCGCATCCGCCACACGAGTATGTCTTCGGGCTGATACGGGTCGTACAGGTGTTGCCTTCCTACAGAGTTCAATACAGCCAGTCGGCGATCAGCCTGACTGACGTTCTGAGTTCAACTATATCGTTCCACCATTGATCTAAGATCTAACCCTCTGTTTCCGCCATGCAGGTGTATGTACCCGTCTCCCTGGCGTGCTCCCTGGGTGTGTATCCCGCGAATGTTCTTTTGGACGAGCCTCTGGCAGACGTCCCCGTGGACCTAGTGCTGTTCCATATGGTGCTGCCCTGGAGTGTGGAGAAGCTTTATCCGGCCGACGATGGGAAGAGTTTGGTACGCAAGTGGCTGACTTGGATGGGCCAGAAAATGGGTGTAGTGGAGTATCTACTTGTCCAAGAAGGCGAAGGAGTGCGGGTGGTCAGTGCCGCAGAGCCTGAAGTGGTACCGGAGACCGAGAGCGCGGACGATAGTGATCTGGCTGTGGGTGTAGATGAACCTGCACCTCAAAATTTGGACTCGGGGCGGGAAAGCCCGGAAGGAAGCGTAGGAAGTGCGGAGAATAATTCTGTTGGGGTCTCCAGTGACAGTGACATGGGAGCACAGGTAGAAAGTTCGTCGCAAACTAGCCTGCACATGACCACAGTTGAAGACCCAACATCCGCTTCTATAAATAGACCGCATGATCAAGCTATAAATAGAACGGGGTTTCCAGACCGGCCGGAAGGCTACAGTGGGGGCTTTGTGCTGGGTAGTGGAACGAAAGGTAAGGAAGAAGTCAATTACAGGACACCAGAGGTCGACAGTCATAGCAATGGGTCCCCTTGGGAAAGCCCCTTACCAAGTACGAGCTCGTCCTCGGATACCGATACTGAGACGCGCCAAAACCTGCTGCCCATTATTGGGACGGCGTCAGACACAGCCGCGTACAGGAGGCAGGCCATCGAGCGGTCTGTGCAGAATTATAAATATAGGCGCGCGCATACACCGTCACATCCTCAAGAAAGGCGTGGGTCACCCGCACCCGTCTCAGAGGACACCACGACAGAGGAAGAGGGGCCATCGAGTCAAACAAGCAAGCGAGTGTTTGAGGATAAGGACCTGGCCAGGCATGTGAATGGGTTGGTGTTGACCAGGACAGTGAGCACGGTCAGTTGGAACCACGCAGACCCACCGCTGTATATCCGTCCAGACACCCACGTGGTTACGCGCACGCCCATACAGACACGGGAAGCGACGGGGGATAGCCTGCTGTCCAGGCGGAGCTCGGGTGGCTACGGAACGGGGCCCAGGAATACCCATGCACACAACAGTAGGAGTGCAGCAACCAACGGGCAAGCACGAGCACAGCCACAGCCACGTGAGCTGGTTCCGCCACAGACACGTGACGGTGCACGGCCTGTGCTCGAGGGACAGGAGGATAGGGGGGAGGCGCAACCGGTTGACAGAGTAGTGCTACCCGAGAATAACCCCAACGCAGCACCTGCGCAGGCCTTGACGGAGGTGGTGGATGCCGCGGATGTGGGCAGAACTATTGAACACTTCAGACTGAAGATGCTGGGCTTTGTGACCCTGATCTTCTTGTCGTTGTTTGCGATCGACTTGACACTCGCCATTGTACCAGGTAGGTCATTCTGAATGTATCCTTGCGCGTCGGTGCTGGGTTGGCGTTGTACGGCGTGTTGGTGTGTGATTCCATTGTATCTGGGCGCAGCGTCGGTATATATGTATAGCGGAGCCATACAGACAATAGTCTCAGTCTTACATCCCCTAATATTTAGGGCATGTGTGCTATTTACAACCCTGTTGTACTTTTGTATTGATTACCCGCGTATACTTGACGTATGCACGCCAGCTTGAAACGGAAGCGCTCTATCGCTTGTCATGAGCACCACAAACACAGCTACCTGTCATTCAGCTGGGAGCCGAAGCACACAAACTCTGAGTGACATATACCAGCACGTACGCAACTCGCGCGTACGTTTATGTATGCTGTATAGCTATGGAAATCATTATGTGAATATTCTCAGCTCATTGGATGTGCATATGGCAGATCTGTTTACCTTGATATTTACTGTAGATCTATATACCATTCACAACAGTTCTATTTATACATATACGACATATACACATATACTACCAATAGATTACGTATACACGACATATATATTTTTACAACAGATCTATTCATGTATATACGGCGTGTACACATTTACAACACATCTATGTATTATATACAACATATACCTATCCATATGTGCTATACTCATGGTTGGTATTTGCTTATTCTTATTGGCTTTCCCATTCCGTAAACACTTCGTATCCGTTGCGTGCTCGTATATCCGTTGCCAGTGTGTCGTAATATGATCCACCGTTTGTGTCTCACTGCGAGTCACGTCTGGTTGTCGTCTCGCTTTATAATTGCACTCTCCCACTGGGCTACAAGTACCGCGTCAATAATTACCGTTTAACTCGTGCTATTCAACATATCGCTGTGCCCGGTACAGCGACAAAACATCCCTTGCTGCACGCTGACTAACTCCAAATGTACTATATTACACAGTTTGTGCATTGTGCATTGCCATACACTCAAAAGGCATGTTTTGGCACTGCTTTGTCCATCGAATAGTCTGCAAACGATCACTACACCTGTGTCACGCCCGCAGATTCGCCTACTATCAACGTACTTATAATTAAGTAGCCACCTAGCATCCACCTAGAACTTATTTATAGACCAAGCCAAAGCCAAACCATCATACTCACATGTCATATACTACTACCACACAGTGAGTGTGGGGCGCCTGGTCACCACCCTGGTCATCGGCCGAACCATCCACGACCTGTACTCTCTAGCGGTAGGTATATATGTGCTGTGGGGAGCCCACGTGGCTGTGCGGGGTATCATCACTGCTGCGAACCGGGTGGCTGACCTGGTTGTGGGCAATGAGGCCAGCGAGGACAGTCAGCAGCACCTTATTTCCTCTGTAGATAGGGTAAGCCAGCCCTGTGCTTTATTCGTGGTCCCAAGTGATGCTGGTTACTTTGTATCGGTTGTATGCGCCTTCCTTGTTAGTCATTTTTGGATGTCTATGTGCCCAAGTGATGCTGGTTACTTTGTATCGGTTGTATGCGTCTTCCTTGTTAGTCATGTTTGGAGGTCTTGGTGCCCAAGTGATGCTGGTTTCTTTGTATCGGTTGTATGCGCCTTCCTTGTTAGTCGTGTTTGGGGGTCGTGGTGCCTTGGTTAAATGTACCATGGCCGTGCTTGGCACAGTCTTGACCACTCGGGCGACGATGTACATGCATATCGGGAGTGCGCGGTGAATCTAATCTCCGCTGAAGGTCTTTTCTGCTTCGCATTCCTTCCTCTATAAGCAGCAACCTCATGAAACCAATACTCTTTCTATCTCGACTGATGATAGCTCGATAGTCGTATGTGGATAGTTGTTCCGTTCTTAGTTGATGTCAGCAGGGGTTGTCAACCGAAAGTAGCGGTTTCGGTATTAGAGGAGGTCTCCATCAATACCCAAGTCCATTGATTCTATGCCGGTGTTCGTTGTACCGGGACTTACCGGGACGCATGTTTTAATCCTGTTATTTTGTTCCTGCAGATCAACAAAGCACTCGGCCTGGTGGTGTGGTACGTACTTGTAATCCCATTCCTGGCGGGGCTAGTGAGTGAGCTGCTGTTCATCATTCCTCTGACTGTGGCGGATAATGAGTCCGTGATCTTCCACCCCTTCCAGACTTGGGCTGGGGGTATAGTGTTGACCAAGGTATGCTGGCTGGTGTGTATACATCTGTTAGGCTTACTTGGTTGTAGGAGTCTCCAATACGTGTTGTGTTGATCAAACTGTGGCGGACAACGGAATGGCTATTTTCTCTCCCTCCCTATCAGATCTGGGCCGAGATTTAGTATAAGCACTGTACAGTCTAAATCTTACTGTAAAATGAGTCTGAACGAGGCACCTCACATTGTACCCTCTGAAGTATTTGGGTTCTATTGGAAGACAAGCGAGTAGGCTCGGGTAGTGAGTATGTATGTATATGTATGTGTATATATATATATGTGAGGCAACTGGGTGAATGGCAGTGATATACCGTGCCTTCGTATTCTGAAGTCGCAATACAAGTCCAATGCAGACTTCGCGAATCCTACACGCCATATACTCATCATCTACACATACGTTTCTCGTCTCAGGTGGCGCACAAGCTACTGATGCTTGGCCCAGTAAACAGCTGGCAGGACACGTTCCTCATTCTGGCAGCCACGCCGTACGACGAGCTCGACACAACACACCTACACCAGACCATCACCAGGCCCGTTGTGGAAGTGTTGCTGCTGAGCTTACTGGTGCCCTATGTTGCCTCCAAGGGTGTCTTCGCCTTCTTCTGCTCGTCTCCGGATCTGATCAACGTATGTGTGCTTGTGTGTATGTGTATTAGTTCTTGCTGTAATTCCTGTGAAACTATTCCGCAATGCGAATTGTTGAGCCTGGAAGTTCATTGCATTTTATATTAAGAGCTTAGTTTATTCACCTGCCATCTGTATAGGCCGCACATCAGCGTTCTTTTTAGGATTGATATCGATTTGTTTTCGCTTTTTGATCTATCTTGAATTGGCACTTAACCTTGTTAGATTTAGGATGTCATTAACAAAAAGTACATGTTCTTGGTGCTGCTTGAGTTCAGCTTTTAGTACATTTTATAGTATGAATCCGCGAGTGGTTTGTGTAAACGCCTGCGCCATTCACCATCATCCTCCTTGGCACACTTAATATCCAATAATAATGTGCCTAGTTTGCTTCCTCCAATTTGTTGGTGGGTAGGCAGTTGTATTAAGATGACACCCTTACTTACCTTATACTTTCGATTTATTTGTCCTGTATCTGCACAGTTCGTATTCCGGTATTCGCACCTGGCGTTTCTCTCAGGCGTGTTGTTTTACAAAATGGCCGAACTTACGCAAGAGTGGGTCAGCACAGTACATGATGACGTGAAGAAGAAGAAGTATCTTATCGACCTTACTCTACTAAACATCGACGATAAGAGCGATAACGGGGGTGTTGCGCCCACGCAGCATCTGCATACGGATTAGCATATGCTTCTTGAAAATAAATATAACTATGACTGGTTTTGATATTTGTTTTACATGCGTAGATATAGATAAACAAGGACAGGCTACACCGTTTCAGACTATGCAGTTCATCACAAGCGGTCATAATTTTACCAAAACTCCTTTTGAAATAACGACAATCAAGTTTTAGAATTTACAATAGTGCATAACATATTACTTTCAGATCGATATCATTGGAACCATACAGAGAGTGCATTCATGAATCGTACGACATACTCGGAGTCAACGATTTCAAATCTGTGCGGCAGAAGACAGATCGTTTTGGCGTCGACGATAGGAAATCAAGTTCTGCCACAAATTAATGTGCAATGAATCAACAAGAGGCCAAGAGGGGTTTCTTATTAACGAAGTGTCTATTTAAGTTTGATCGGCTATAATATTGATAGAGCACGAAACTGAATGTCACTTCGCTATAGATCAGCACATTGGGTGTAATTTTATATACAACATATTCACATTTTTATTCTGCGTCAGCGATTATAGTTCGTAGGTTATACGACGCATTCCAAACCAGCCCATTCTCTTGCTGGCAAACAATACCATCCTGACCTACTGTAAACTCGTGCTCAACTATAGGGCACAGACAGGTGACGGGATATCTCACGCCGCTAAGTGTTATCGATTCGTTGTAGCACGGTGCAGTCATACATGAAGCATACAATCCTTTCTCACGATCCGTGGAGCTCAATTTCCATCCGTAGATACTGTCCCCTGATTCGTTGCCCGAAAAGGCCAGGCTAAAGTCAGAGATAAGCTCTGCCGGTCCAGTTGGCAGGTCAACGTACATATTCTTTGGATTGTTCACATATTGGCAGATAGGGGCACTGTTCGGCTCACTGCACCCGGCACTATTAGATCCTTCGGGACATGCTTGGAGGGTTTCTTTCGACAAGGTATCATTCAGAATGGAATCGACGCCCACGTAATTACTTCCGTGCCAAGCTACACATCCACAGCGACCCACCCCCTTACTATTTTCTTCATTCGTCCAAGAAACTATCTCGCATACTGCGTAGAAACACAGGGCGTAATTGACTATGGGCGTATCGATGGCTATATTGTCGGCGGTAGAGCATTCAACTGTATAGCCTGCATTATTACCTCGGAAGTCAAGATCTGGTGGTGGCAGTATTGGTGATTGATCTGGGCTGGGCGTATATTGAATCATCTGGTCTATTGCAGGCGAGCTAATACTCTTTGCGGCCGAATTACTGCACAACATAAACAAGCCCAGGGAAACAGTCAAGATTGAGGAAATCATATTCTATTTAGATTTCGTTTAGATTCAGTAGACGATTAATACTCCCCCTTTTATATTGGCCTTTCTCAGATATTTTGTTTACTCCGCTTCCTTCAATCTTCTACTACATACTCCACTCCTTCGCGGCCGTCGACTGCTTCAAAGCCTGTCGGCTGTTTGGCTTTTTGCTTCCGTTGAAAGATTCCTTTTGCTCTTTGGGTTCCAAACCATTCACATTTCCTGGTGACTTCTTATTCCTAATAACTAGGGAACGACCGTCGCGACGTGTTGCCAAGAATGTCGTTTTTTTTTCCAGTTAAAGCCAGACTGGGACATGTAAATATTAAACTATATATTATAGAAAAACTGAAAAGGCCTAAATACATATGTAGCCTCTGACGGAGTCTGACTCTTGTTCATTTTTTTTTGTACAATTTGAAACCCCGAAAAGGTCATGAAGAGGGAAGAGTTGAAGCTATTTTTAAAGGCGAAGAATATAACTTGCGCTAAATATAAATAATTAAACAAACGACGAGTTCTGGAGTTCACAACTTCACGACTCGCAACAGAGCTCTCCCCTCTCAGACAGTCAGACCTCAGGCACCATATGTACTCACTCTGCTCAGGTTGACTGCTGTGGCCTGTGACTGTGAGTCTACATAGTTCTTAGTTCTGACTGCCTGACTCAGAGTCTCAGACTGTCTATGTATGTATTTAAAATAACTAAATATCTGCATTCTTCAACCACTTGTGACAACCAGGCTGTCTGTCTCGCTGTTGCTGTGTTGCAATGTTGTCTCATGTCCGAGTCCCTGACAAGTGACAACTGTCTCTGTCGACTGTCTGAATGTATGTCACATTCCACTCAAATGATACTTCACTGTCATTGGGTCATGTTTTAAAAATAAGAGATCGAGGAGTAGATCGTACAAAAGAACGGAAAAAAATACTTTTGTATGTATGATACATAATTGTTTTTTAAAAATAAAAAATAAAACAATTAGATCTTTTGTTTTGTTGTTTTGTTTTTAAAAAATAATAAAAACAAAACAAACAAAACAAAACAAAACACACCGACCCACTGATCCTTCATCCTCTTGGTTCCTTTAGTGGACCTTTGGCTTGGAATCTTGGATAACACGAGTAAACACAAGTCCTCGAGTATTGCAGTACATAGCCCTATTTCTAGGTTCAAACTGTCCATTTCTATAATGTAGACACAAGTTATACCATTTGAAGTGAAAGTGGCAATACATAGCAGCATTTGCGATACTAGCTAAAGGGATGGGCGTATTCATGTGACTAAATGATAGCTACGTTGTCAATTATGTGAGTAGTGTATTGTATTGAACGTGAGAGATTGCACATGTGCGTAGTGACACTTTGTGTGTGGTTGCGGCGGAGAAATGATAGATAGATGGCGTTGGAATGAAGGCTGTAGGCTTAGTTGGCTATGCAGTGCAGACTTTGTCTGAAGGACTAGACATAGTGGAACAGTAACTGAGTCTAATAGAAACTCCGAGTATAAAAGGAACAGTCAAAAGACAGAAACGGACAGTTCTATCGTGAGTACAATCACGTATATTAGACTGTTCGCAGTCGACAATTGCACTTTAGTACTACATACAGAAGAAGAAGAAAAAAATAAGAGCTTTTTTTAACGTATATATGTATCGGGTTTGGAAACTTTGTGACTAGGGCGGGAAGTACACCTAAAAGTAAAATGAACCGTATCGGCTGTGTCTATCAATAAGATGTCGATATGAAATAGAAATTCACCGGTTAAAAGGTGCGCTCATGTAGGACGAATGAAGACTTAGAAAGTGCGCATTTATGGATATAACCATAGCTGACATAAATAAAAGTAGTGTCTCTCCGTGATTTGATCGCTTTTGCATGTTTTGATCCGAGGGTTAGCGATGTGTATTGTGCCTTATAAGGCTTGTATAGGGCCATACGATAACTAGTAGGATGTGGAAGGTATAGTACACTGCCAAATATTGAGCATCCTGAGGGAATCGTAGGTTTTTTTTATAGTCGAGTCAAAATGGCTCATCCATTATCAACATTTGCCGATCTGAATGACGAAAGATGTCAATCGGGAAGGTTCTTCGGTACGACATGTGAATGTGTATACTCCGTCGTGAAAAGGGGGCGAAGTGGACATGTTACTTACTCAATGGCGTATCCTTGATGCGGCCACCGACTTTTAGGTTTACATCATCGACACGTATAAATTATGGGTTTAGGGATTCATCTAGCCGTGATGCACCCAGAAAAGTGATCTATCTTGGTGCGGGCTCTTATGGCCCTATATGCCACCTAACCCCTAAAGATTTGAGAGAATTAGATAACTTAATATGGAATGGCAAGACGATACTGAAGGATGCATGCGCTTACCCACAATAGAAACTTTTTTAGAGGAACAAGGGAGAATATAGGTCATTACAATTCTCGGCCATCTCAACGTAGAATACTTTATTGCATTTATCTCTATCTACCACGCACGCACACAAACTGCCATCTCTTGACGTATATGTACAACCTTCGTTATATTTCCTCGCACGTACTCACAGGGGTACGATGTCTACGTTTCGGAAAATCATACTTACAGAATTTGAACGCCAACTTCTAGATCGAAGTATGACTTAATAGTTCTTTGTTAACTACCACCCGGTTGATTAGCGTAGCATCGTCGGTGTTAGCCTTGATTTTATCTTATACTGTGCGTATATCGCAATTATTCATAGATAAGCAGGCGGCTAGTAGCTGCAAGGGATCTCATTATAGGATGTGTTAGTACAGGGCTATCTACGTTCAAGTTCTGAGCTAAATACGATCATATCCTTAGTACTAAATCCAGCAGGGAATACTTTGCATCTTTGAACAGCATACGCACGCAAAGCTAGTAACCTTATCTTTGTATAAGCCGAAATATCTGACAGCACTACAGTAGCTGACCACGATAATGGCGCTAGAACGATCATCTTAATCAACATGCATACATACCCGAGAAATCAAATGCCATACATACCCAATCAATATATAATACTCTTCAACATACGCATAGCATGATACTTATGCCCCTCTGATCGCCCGCCCACAGATAATCGCCCAAATCTATCAAGCAACATCTTGCGGGCAACTGAGTGTACGAAATCTTTATCTCAAGCTGATCACCGCTAACGTCTTCACCGGACTGGCGGTATGTTTACCCAAAGAAAGAGTTTATTTGATTAATTTTTATAGACTCTTATGTCATAGCCTTTTGAACATCAGAAGGCTAAAAATCAAAAATGATTATGTATTTATCGTGCGTGTACACATATATATATTTTTTTTATAAAAAATGTATTTATGTACAGGGGTAAGAGGTGCACCGTGCTCTTACGGATCTTTAGGCGCGCTTTTCAAGCAATCCAATGGGATGGGAGAAAACAATGTGAATGTGTGCTTTTCAGTTTCACCAGAGGTTCGTACGTATGTATTTATTTTTGGTTACGTGTTAAAAATATTAAGATACACACGGTATAACACACCTGTGTATGTTTTATAAATAAATATATATGTATAGATACTATGTACTATATTGCTTGCTGCATATGCTGTTGGATATGAATATTTGTTTAGCATATGCGTAATGGTGGTAGCATATACAAACTTTTCATCACACGTACGTTTACATCGCAATACGAATACGCCATACCCCGTGAACTGACAAGTATATCCATCACTGGCCCATGTCAAACGAGGGTAAGTCGCGCTCATATCTTACACTAACAAGCTAAGGTCGGCACGACACTGTCTCGATAAACTAAGTAGCACACATATTCACCGTATACACTATACTCAAGGAAAAGAGTAGTTATATATATCGTCTCATATATACTCACATACTATACTCTCTTTTGAATGCTATCGGGAAGCATCGATAATGGAGAAGAACGTAGCCACGGAAGTGGGCGCACGTGAGCGGTTATCCAAAGCCATATACTTTCATCACCCTACCCGTGACTCAAGAAACACCGTACCTGAACCCTTGCCAAGTGCATGCGGGTTTCCATATGCGTTTGATGGTGAAACAGACGATAAAAGAGAAAAGCGTTCTGATGCATACCTAGAATGTTGGGGGGTTATTGAGGGACTGATAGACTACCATACGAACGATCTATACTCGCAATTGTATGGAGACGTCAATAAATTTGTGCGGAGAGCTTCTGTTGCATTCAATAAAAGAACAGCTATTGTTGAGGTAAGTGTTTTTTCTATACCTC
>NW_014040459.1:132788-134938 GCF_001186125.1 Sphaeroforma arctica JP610 | reverse complement strand
ATATATGTGTGTGTGCGTGTGTGTGTGCATGTTTGTATATGTATATTTTATTTTTGTATGTTTGTATATGCATATGTATATATATATATATCACGTATCTATCAGTCACGATTGTTTATGTGTATTATATACATATACAAATGCGTATGTTTTTTAAAACTATTTACTTGTGTGTGTGCGAGTGTGCGCCTGTTTTTGTGTGTGTGTGTGTATGTATTTGTATATATATGTGTGTTTGTGTGTGTGTGTGTGTGTGTTTTAGATTACATAAGTCAAACGAATACACATATACGAGCTCAATTCATATATATGCAATCTGCTGAGTCGGCTCTCTCATCTTCACCTCTATGTCATGATTATGTAGTTATTCTTGACATGTGAAAACAAACACCATTTCTTACCCGAAAACACAAAGCTACATATGATAAAAAAATTCATATCTGTGAACGTCTTCTGGCCCCCCTCTGTTGCATTTCTATTCAAAACACAAATCGGCGTCTTAATAGAACTTATAACGTTCCTATTGCTTAGCAGTACGATGTGACACATTGCTCTCGTTTTTTGAATTCATATATGGCAACCTATTAACACCTGTGCTAGTGAATGGGTTCTTGAAGTCTGCAACCGTTCGTACTACTGCATGCATTGACTGTTCAGAGCCAACTTCTGCGTCGTTTACAATACAGCAATCAGAACCGAGAACCAATACCGCACACGTCGACAGTATCAACAACACTACCGCGACTGGCACGGACAATACTCCCGGTGTGCCGAGTGCTGTACACACACCCAGCAAGCTTTTTTCAGGGTCCAGTTATGGGAGATACGATACGCTGAGCGTGTCTGAGATCCCAACAGCGCTGCTACACACAGGCTCAAATGTATCCGACCATCCCGTTCTGTTGAACCAAATTTCACACAATCTGATGTTGGGAAGCACTCCGGGCGAGTCGCAGGTTGAGACGCATAGTTTTGGTAAGTGTGGGAGGTATTGCCTTGGATGTCACACATACTGTAACCTGGGCCGTGCATGTGTCTACAGACGAACTCTCCCGGTACTTTCGCGTTCTCACTCACACCAGCCCCACTTTTCGTATATATACACACAAATGTTTGTATACATATATGAATGAGTGCAAGCGCAGAACTATGTATCTGTGGGTGTGTATATGCATACATATAAATGAACAAGTACCCGTGTTTTATTGTTGCAGCTAGAGGCCCGAGGCCGTGTGTTCTAAAGGGCGACGAATGCACAACGCTACAGACCACTGTGAAGAACATCGTGCAGAGCTTCACTAACGTCACAGACGACGGTAGTAGTGCACAGATTGCCGCCATCGACACAACGTATGCGAATGCCCAAGATTTCTGGCAGCTGCATATGTGGTACACGGCTAGATATGCACCTGTACGTGAGGCTAACTCGGGCGATGGGCCAACGAGTGCGGGCACAGGTGCAGAAAGGGGCAGCGGTAAGCCAGGGGAGACAGATGCGAATAGAACGGCAAGTACAGACGCTGGTACAAGTCCCCCAGTAGATGGCAGCACACAAGGAACCACGAGCGTGGCTTCAGACACCGCCGCACACACACCCACACCCACATATACTGCTAAGCACACCCAGCTGCGCTACCCCCCATTGGTAGTGCTATTCGATGACTTCGAGCGGTTCTCAGGGCCTTTACTGGATGCATTGATACACATATGCAGACAGTGGCTGCCGTCTCTGCCGTTTGTGTTCATCTTCAGCATCGCCTCGTACTTTGACCGTGTGCACGATGTGCTCAACCGCACATCGCTGTCGGCGCTAAATATGACACGGTTGACACTTCAGGTGCGTGACATGGGGATGTGCATATATTGATCCTTGTTTGTATGCATGCATGTCTACGGTTAAGAGTGATATACCGACGTTCAGACATGTCTATTGCGATGGATTGTGTTCAATGGGCAGATTCAATATATGACACGGCTGACACTTAAGGCAAGTGTCAGAAAGCGACACATTTTCTAGGATAGAACATGGAAACTTTTTAGAATATGATATGCAGACTTGCATACATGTGTCATTATAAATCATGCATAAACGCACTTGGACTATTCTGAGTTGGATATGTATAGCTGAATAACACTACACGGTGATTGCT
>NW_014040459.1:115584-117439 GCF_001186125.1 Sphaeroforma arctica JP610 | reverse complement strand
TGTATGTGTGTGTGTGTGTGTGTGTGTGTGTGTGTGTGTGTGCGTGTGTGTGTGTGTGTGTTTGTGTATACATATATGTTGTTGTTCGTTTCAAAATCCAGGATGTTGATGACCCTCTTATTATCAAACTATTGTGTCTCTTCAATACACTTGCCTGATGTTCTGAATGTGACGAAATGGAACGGCCCGACCGTGTAGCACGTCAATACATCTGCAATATGCGCAAGCAGGCCGCAAATAAATGCACCTAGACCTGTAGTCATCGCCACTATTCTACCCTCAGACTTGGAAATCATCTTGTCATACCAGTATGGATATGAATACACCGTCTCTCGAGACTTTAACTATCTGATAGTAGACAATGTCGTCTTATATTCACTATCGATTCTAACAAAGATAATTCTGATAGGAGTCCACGACACCGCGACTCTGTTTATTTATCCCTAGTTTCTGCGTCTTTTTGTTTTAATTCTTTTTTTTGACACACCCCTTCCAGGGACACGATTTTATAAACTATAAGTATTTAAAAAACCCTGTTTATTTCTATCATGGTCAAGATCTAGTATGTAAATATGCCTCGCGAGGCGAGACTGACTAAATCTCGAGTAGAGACTCGGGATTGTTCTGTTTCGACATTTGTCCAAAATTCATCTGAAATAGTTGGAGAATTTAGGAGCATTTAAACTGTGATGAGTATTTGTTTTTTTTTGTTTTTTTTTAATTAAAGGAATAAGAAATAACCATAGGTCCCACACTCCCACAGGGCAGAGGGCCAGGCCGAGTCTGGCAGTTTTTTTGTTGTTGTTTTTTCAACAAAACAAACCAAAACAAAAACAAAACAAACCCCTGTATTTTTCAATCAACCAATCGCTTTGACGCGCATACATATATGGTGAAAATGTGTTTTGGCGGGAGTTGTGGACACGTAATCAGTCCGAAATCTGGAACTTTGGAAGGTTACGCTCGTCTATATATAAATGCATATAAAAGTTGAGAACATGACATGTACATATACACATGTATACGTATGTATGCATACGACATCACTATCGTTATTAGTACTTAGTCTGCACGAACGTGGCCTTGCACTTCAAGTTGGCGTAGACTATCGTGTTTTGTAGCTTCAGTGTTTTGTAACCTTTCTTTCTTCAGTCAAAATATGGTGAACAAAGCAGCTTCTCCTCTGCGGAATGTGGTGGCGTGCATCAACGCGGGAGGTGATCCTGAGACCGTTCTGCAATTGATTTCTGCCTACCTGGGAGGTGTGTTTCATCTTTAGTTATCTATATACCTGCCTGTTTGCTTCTGATCTAGTATCTGACTATACGCTTGTGTGAAGGATATTCGTGGTGATCCTATCTACTTATCCATGAGGTGTGTCCCAGCATGTCAGTATACTCGCTTGTGAATCTTAGGTATTATACATATTTGTGCCGGTTGTATTCAAGAAGGATTGTGCGTAAATATATATAGGGAAGCGTGGCGCGATCGTCTCTGCTCTTAGCCTCTTAGTATTAAGTATGTACGCGTGAGTTCTTGACAGTATCCATGCTTGCGTAGGCTGTCTTTGAGCGTGTCAATATATATATATATATATATATATATATATATATATAGGTGTGTGTGTGTGTGTGTGTGTGTGTGTGTGTGTGTGTGTGTGTGTGTGTGTGTGTGTGTGTGTGTGTGTGTGTGTATAATTTTCTTGCCTGGGAAGTGTGTCTCATATTAGTAGTATCTGCTTACGCTTTTGTACGGACGTATTTAGGGGGGTTGTGGGCATAGGTATATATATATATATATATATATATGTGTATATATATATATGTGTATATGTATATATATATAAATATATATA
>NW_014040459.1:91846-107263 GCF_001186125.1 Sphaeroforma arctica JP610 | reverse complement strand
TATATATATATATATATATATATATATATGTATATATATATATAGGGACACTTGGCGCATCTGTAGCAACTTACTCTTCATCGTCCAAACTGTTGTTTATAACATATGGTAGAAGAGCAGAAGATTTATGATTTTATAATGAAACATGAAACCTAGTATTCCTTCCTTTGAACCAGTCTATCGAGAAATCACTGAGGCGGTGTTATGTACATGCAGATTCGGTCCTCGTGTATGTGCTATATTTATACCGAAATGTGTGGTTGCGTGACAGTCGGAATTTGAACTTCACGAGAAATTTTGTATTTACGACAAGACGACTTTGTTTTCGCATCCCTTTGTATAGCTCAATACGTGCATTCATTTCCGTAGGTATCTCTAATCAGGCCGGTAGTCGTTCGTATTGGGGTGGTTGTTGTAGCTTTGTCTCCGTGAGTACAGATTTATTGTCTCTGTCCGTATTGTTTGGGATACGTTGACTATGCTTGTGTCAGGGGTCACTCAACAATGAAAATCGGGTCTTCTTGACTACTCCTATCTTAAATTGAGGTCGGACAGTCAGCAGAATGGTCAATAGCACGATGCCAATGGGCCGTACAGTTTAGCATATTTCAATGGACAACCGCGTTTGTTAATTTGGCACTAAAGTTGAGCGATACCTAGTAGATTAGAGGCGGATCTCACCCTCCTTGAAAGTATCTAAATATACGCATAAAACGGACGAACACCTTGCGCGCAGACAATAGTTCTAACTAGATGTTGACTACACCTCACCTCTCAAGGTAGCATACATGTGTTGGGTTTCGATTAACAAAGCATGTGATAGGTATGAAATAACTTTTTGTATCATCGCTAAATGATTGAAAGTACGCTACATGGAAAAAAAAAATGCAGATGGTAGGCCTCAGCGCGCCGAGGAAATAGAGCAGGAAGTTGGTCTTCTGCTCCTCTTCGCACTTCTAAGAGACCTGTTGGATGACCAGCTTCCGTCAGCTTGCAATGTTCTCCGAAAAGGTAGGCTATCGCTTACCCTCTTGAGGATATATGCGAATCTCGGCATGGGCCTGTGCTCGAAATATATGGTTGGTTTCCCACTGCCGTGTGTGTGCATCTCTATAACCGTTTGAACACTTGAGCCAGTTGATAGTGAGTGCGCTTGCCAGCTCTATTTTTGGGTGAGCTGCAAAGTAGCAGGTGACTATACTATCATCGGGCGTGGCTGATTTGCCTGGAAGCTATCCCCGAGGCACTCCTGTACACGAACTGCGTCATATAGTTACCACCGCAATCAGTACACTGTTCGCCTACATCTTTGCTTTGACGCACAGTTATTAGTTGGTATTGTGGATTTAACTAAAATTGTGCACGTTGTTTTGAATTTTGGTATTCGCTACATATCAATACACAGTTACAGACATAAATATGTATATATATACTCGAATAAATATGTGTTCCTCTGTACTTGCTCATGCAGTTTTGGACGGCCTGTCTGTGGATACACTGATGACTGAGACGAACATAGGTTTTCTTCGTTCTGGGCTTGCGTCTTCCGCTTCCGAGGTGAAACTGCTATGTCTCGGTCAGATCAAAAAATTGGTGACCACAGATAAACATGTAGCACCACTTCAAGAGACAGATATATTCGGCGAAGCGCTGGTATATATCAGCCACGAAGAGTTGGCTATTGCCCAGGCCGCCGCGGGCATAGTGGCCAGCCTGGCGTGGACAGATTCAGGCTTAGAGTATCTGTGTGGGTCGGAGGTCACGGCTATTCTGAACGATCTCATGGATCCCGCTTTGCATGACGATGTGACCCGGTTCAGGGGTGAGTGGGCGTGTGAGAGAAGGTGATACATGGATAAGTTGTATTTAGGCCTTAGTCACGAGTGATCTTGGTTAAATCGACTTTATGCTGAATTGGATATCAAAGTGAAGGTACAGAGAACGGCTAGAAAGGCTCCTATTTCTAGTAATCCGCACCAGTAATTTTGTCACCACACATAATATAAGCATTATATCGTTTCGATGCGTGCTCCCTAATTACGATCGTCTTCACAATTAAAATTGTGCAATACAGTCTGTCAATTCCCCATTAACACAGCCCGTTAAACCTCAATGAAAACTTTATTTTTTAAATAATGCAGCCTATGATGCGGTGGTGGGCGCGGCGACGATCTCCTCGAAGGCTTTAAGGAATTTTGAACGCGTGCATCTGCTGGACAGAGTCAAAGCCGATCTGCTGACGGACGATCCCTTATTGCGCGTTAGCGTTGTGCAGTTGTTTGCAGAGGTACGTATATGCACCTGCTTGTTATGTACTGTTCTATGTGTACGACACGAATGCCAGTAGCTGGACTTTCTGGTTGATTGGAGAGTATAATCAGGTTGCTGTCTGCGTGTTGGGGCCATGCAGCCGTACGTATGAATGCAAATGTTATACTTTTAAATTTGTGCTTTATCAAGACTACAAGAATTCTGGAAAGGGGGGAGTGTGTACAAGACGCGAGAAAATTGTTTTCTCACGCGCTATCAGTCGCGTAATACAATTGTCACTCGTGTTGTACGCTCCTAGAAACGTTTTACAACGTTGCACATGCACGCAGTCTGCTACATTGGCACATAGTTTTTAAACCAGTCTTGTTTGTACTTTGTTGGTTCTCAGAATCCAGAGCAAATGATGCAGCGATAGTGAAGACAGTAATCTGTACGTGTAGTAATAGATGTATTGACTTGTATCCATGCATTGTATTTGTGTGTGATGTTGTGCTTACAATATTTCCCCTGGTGGGAGGACAATGCAGATGGGGCTACATCAATAAGAAATATGATCTGAGCCAGACATGAGCTAGTAGCAGCTTTCTCGGTGTTGCCTCCGCATATCCAAAATATAGTTTTTCCCCTACGGGTGTCTTTGCATTGACAGAGTTAATTATCCCCGTTCGACTCCACCAGTTAGAAACTATTTGGGAGCCACGTCTACATGTCTACCGAGCACCAACCCCAAACACCCGAGAGTGCACGCACACCACTTTAACTATGGTCTCTTGGAAATCACCTGCGTTCAATTTTTTCTCTCATTGAAAGTAGATGAGTGCTTCCCCCACCATCTATCAATTTTTGGTTGAGAGTGGTGCGCTATCCGAGCTATCAAAATCCGTCACCAACTTGGACGATCCTTTGACATCGTATATTCTCCCGAGCGTGCTTCATTTCTATGGAGGGCTCGCTAATTATCAGGTAAGAATCTGTGTCGTGTCTACACGCAGAAATACAACTATAGGTTCCTAACTACCATAATAATACATATATACAAATATATTCACATACAAATATATGTCTGTCGAATGTGCTTCGACTAGAATGAGCCTCACTACTCACGAAGTGCGAGCTGTGTGTAGTTGTTTCAAATGTAAATAGTCGGATTCGTGTTTATGTCTTTGCACCTGTATGTGTATGCGTATTGGCGTATGAAGCGATTTTCTGGGTTCATTGGCATTATATAATCATGTAAGTATTTTATAACAACACAAATGTATGTCAATTCGAAACCGTTGTACGCTGTGATGTGTATGCGCATTTAAATACATGTCAATGACTATATGATATACATAGTTGAACTTGGATTTCTTAACCACAAGCGTCTAGAGAACAGCCTGTACAGTCATGCCGCATGCTTCATAATTAGGCGTTGTTTCATAGCAGCGCTGTGAACTTATTAGTGAAGAAACTACAACTGAGGAGGAACTACTACTGAAGGACGTGTCTTGGGGCCTGTCTGCCTATACATGTGACTGACTACTTTTTTTACGCTTGGTTTATCGCATAGAGTGATCATTTCAAACAGATATTCAACGAGAACGATTTTGCAAGGATGTTTAAGTATTACCTTGTGGAATCGAATGACAACATGCTAAAGGTATCTCTTAATAGGTCATCATTATAGTGCGATGCAAGCGCATACTGTTTTCCACGCTTGACACAGAATGGGGTTTGTGTTCCTATAATTGGTTCGCTTCTAGTTTTTGAATGCCATCTAGCACGTGTATTTGAGATTAATGCACTCGTCGGATACGGCGCTGCCTTTGAGCGTACACAAGTGGTGCGTGCATTTGAGTTCATTTCAGATATGCTCTGACATACTATTATAGAAAGGCAGTTTTCATAAGTTTTCTTAATATAAACCTACCCGTAGCCTTTTACGTTAGGGACCATTTCTCCGCAAATCCTATCTTTTATCGAATCTCACCTTTCCCCTCCGCGATGTGTGGTATCGACCGCATACAGGCCACAATTATATCCTGTATCGGCACTATAGGCCGGTCAAAGGAGGGGCTGGAAGTGATGACTAGCCATCCCGAAATGCTAATTTCCATGCTTAAGTATTGTGTGGGGACGCAAACAGAGTTGAGGAACGTGGCGCACAATGCTCTAGCCTCTATGCTGAGGTAAAAAAAAATGGAGGTTGCGACTGATTTGTTGTGAGTTGGATTGCTGATTTGTATGCGCTCCTCATGAAGTGGCACAAAAATAGTTTGGAGATTTCTGTATATCTACATATATGTATGGTGGATACGCAGACTTCTGTGCTGTTTAGTTCTCGACCCTGCATACTCGAGGAAATGCCCGACTTGACACTTGCATTGACATTTACATGCTTCTTCCCTATTAATTTCCATCGTACGCAGATAAACATGTCAAATGTGCGTGTACCTGCATTATGTATTCCTCACTCCCCTGCAATGGCGACGCATGCACAGCCGAACAGACAAATACATATTTACAAGACGTATCATAGCAGGGCCCTGTCGATTGTCTTCGTGCGGCTCTCTCTGCGAAGGTCTACCGACTACTGTTCCTTGCTACCTTTACTAGATTTCTAATTTGACGTGCGATTATTGCTTTCATGTTATGGTTTGCTTTCCAACCTGTATCTCCTTCAGTGGGCACAATCAATCTCTCCAAATATGTACCCTTAGGTGTGCTGCTGTGATTCATCTGTTTTCCATTGTTCTACAGTCTATACTTTCTTAAGACGGCAATAACATATATCCTAACGGTCTATTTATTTCGTTGCATTTCGGCAGGTTACGTGATCCTTCCGTTGACCAGTACCAACAAAGCATATATGCTGGCCTTCCATCACAATCAGAGGCGGGGGGATTCGTTGGGTACCTGCAACAGTTAGTGAGACAGCCCTTCGAAGACATAAAGATATGTGTGTACAATGTATACCTATCTCTGGCTGGCCACGACTGGGGACGCAAGGTACGTCGTGGCAGGTCAATATCCATTCAACGCTTCTGTGTAGATTTGTGTCAATGCTGAATTGAACTCCTTTATAGTATCGGTGGCAAGTCGAAAGTCTGTAATTGTTGTCTCATCTTCGTCTTGAGTACATTACATTTTATATGTTGCAAAATGGCGCTTAGCAGGGCCTACTCTTTCTAACATTATACATAGAAAGACAGAAAAGCAAGCACACGAGACGTATTTTTGCGTGTAAGTGCTCTCTAGTGCTTATGTGTCTCATTTTATCTCGCTCATTCAATTGCTACTCGCCCCGTTTATTTTTTGTGTGCAGTTTCCAGTACTCACTTGCTGTGTTGAATATACTCCAACTTCAATAGGAACTTGTTTCTCAGCCGGGACTAGTAGAATCTCTGACAGACAAGCGCAATGATGTTAGCCATGAGGTTTCCTTAGCCAGATACGATGTGATTGATTTACTCTCCGAAACCGGCGCAGCTGAACTTAGTGATAAGGTATGTACAATTTTGTTCGTGTCTGTGAATAGGATACATGTGCTCGCGGTCGAGATTCCTGTATGTGGTCAAAGTTGTAGCAAATATTGTGAGCAACTGATGCAGTACTCAGCAGCCCAAACTCTCCATGCATGTGTGCCTTTGCATACTTAAAAATACAATGGACATGGGAAGTGGGACAGATCCCACGTATCTGTGTACGGTTTTTGCTTAAACTTAATTTAGAAATTGTAGTCGGTAATCTCAGCGTGTGGACTTGATAAAATTAAACGGTCATGATGCTCAATGGTTCACATTGTGCCATTGGCCATTGGGCCAAACCATGTGAGTATGAGCACTCACATTTTAATTGCGGCCTGACATCTATCCATTTATTTTTGTCTGCAATATTTTCTGCGAGTGTTCTGCACTCGGCTGCGTAGATACACAACTAAAGTATGGCTGTTGCTGTTTTGTAATGTATTACGTGTGTGCAGGCATTAGGAGATCTCAACACCGCACAGCAAGGTGGCAGACCTGGAACGAGAAGAGCTCAGCCGACTCTTGCCACTATGACCTAAGACTGTTCAGTTAAGTATAGAATAAATGCAACCGCTTTTGAGGCCTCATACTGAAGTAGTGGGAAAGATATATTGAACGCAGCGACTGACTATCTATCATCCCATAAATATATCGCGAGTACTGTCCGATATGCCAGTAGCGTGAAAATTTTGAACAATACATGGAGCTGAAGACTTACAAGATGACAATTAAACCTTAGTAGGAATACCGGCATGGGTAGTTGGTGGCTAGAGTAGCAATTGATCGGTTGTTATATATATATGCACCACATCATCACGATGAGTCGTATTCCACTGCAACTTTGGCTTTCAACTTTGGCATATGATGAAGATATTGTAAGTTGATATATTTTATTTTTGATAAGATAATATCGATGTCATGTAGCACAGCCTATCACGGCCATTGATCAGCTTACCATCGATATTTCGTTTTCACTTGTCAATTGGCATACTATACCAGTTGTATATACATATATTTAGATATGGAGATGACTCTAGGGACACACTAAGCGGAGGATGGTAATAGAACCAAGGACACTAGGTGCACAACTCCATTGCAAGCCTCAATATCTGCAGACAGTACTTGGGCGTCGTTAATGCCGACACCATCATTGTCTACTGAGACGGTGACAATATCTCCACTCAGCGTAGTCATGGCTTGACCATCCACTAACTGACCAGATGTGACCTTACCCTCCACTACGTGATAAAGTAGGATGTTAGTCAAACTCTCCACATTTTCGGGTTCCAGTAGACTCTCCACCGTTCCTGCGGGCAGCTTGTCGAATGCATCGTCAGTGGGTGCGAACAAAGTAAAAGTTTTATTGCCCGCCAAAGTTTCGGTCAAGTTGGCGGCATTTAAAGCTGTCGACAGCACTGACAATTCAGGTGTGTCGTCCACCAGCTCAGCAATTGTTTTGCACTCCTCTCCGGCTCCCGCAGAAGCTTCTAGCATATCCGATGTTTCCTCAGCCATACCTGACGAGGCTTTGTCCATAGTCGATGTTTCCTCCACCACACTTGACAATCCTTCGGGCGTATCCGATGATGCCTCGGGCATTTCCGATGGTTGCTCAGGCATTTCCGATGGTTGCTCAGGCATTTCCGATGGTACCTCAGGCATTTCCGATGGTTCCTCAGGCATTTCCGATGGTTCCTCGGGCATTGCTGATGGTTCCTCAGGCGTATCCGATGATTCCTCAGGGATAGTAGTCGAATATTCGGGCATACCAGAAGCTTCATCCTCAATAACAGGTGGAATCAGTACTGTCGAGATAACATGAACGACTCCATTACACGCCTCAATATCTGTAACTACGACCATTGCATCATTGATCATAGTACCATCGGCATTTATAGTGACCTTAGTGGTGTCGCCATTCGCCATTTCAATAACTTGTTTATCACTGAGATCACCTAACTTGACAGTTCCGGATGTGACGTGATAAAGCAGAACGTTCATAAGCGCCTCACGGTTATCAGCTAGAAGTAATGAATTGATGGTACCAGCTGGTAAATTGTTGAAAGCTTCATTTGTGGGTGCGAAAACTGTGTATACATCTGTACTATTTAGTGTCTCAACAAGCTTGGCGGCATTGACAGCAGCCAAGAGTGTTGACAATGATGGAGTATCTATTGCCAGTTGCGCAATTGTCTTGCATTCGTCAGATTCCCCCTCGGAGGTTTTATCAATCATCTCGTCCGTACGGACAGGTGCGCATATAGCATCATTTTGTTGAGAGGGCTTCAAGTTTAGTAGTTTAAGAGGATAGCCTCGGTGTTGCAAAGTTGATCTAGCTCGATTGTACGCTACTTGAGACATGCTCGGCGACCGACTAAGAATCCACGCAATTGCATTGCAGGTAGATCCTACAACAGTGTACTGCGCGCCAGTCATAGCATCGACTGCTTGATCTAAGATAAGATAATTTGGTGCATCACCTATGAATTTAGAAATATCATTCTCGCCAAATGATACGGATAATGCGCCTACAGTTGGGTCCTCCGCTGTTGCCTCTCCAATAATTGAATAAGGTTCTCCGTCTTTAAGACATGTGTTGTTCACCTGCACATTACCATCCTCTTTGATAAAGTACTCAGCGAAAGTGCATTCGCACCCTCGTTGAAACGATTGACGGGGAATATCTGTCACAGCTATTTCGTACCAGCGGCCTTGGTACGCTTCAAGGTCGAAAGGATCTACCACGTGTTGGCTTAGACACAACCAGTCAAGAACTCCCCTTGGTGTGGGCGTGGCCAAAGTGACTCCGGCAACCGTTAAGGAAGCGATAATAGCTTTACCAAAAATCATTTTTAAATATCCTGATGCGGACGACGTAGAGTATTTAGCAAGGCCAAGAATGACTATAAGCATGCTTAATAGTTCTCTCTTATATATACTTCTCTGTGCCAACAAAAAAAAACGTGTCTAAGCCTCTGTGCTTTCCTGCTGGTAGTACCGCCATCTACAGGCTGCAGCCCAAATCGCGGATGAGGTATGACTCATACATAGCAAAATTTCCTCTTTTTCCAGAATGATTATACCCCGCCTTTTTTATCGCGAGAAAGATCAAAAGAAGAGTTAACTCAAGAGTCAAGGGAGACTCAAGACTGAAGACTCCCCTGATGCCATATCTCATATTTATGTTGTGGTTTTTTTAATTGCTCTTATGTTAGTTTTTTTTTAAACAAACAAAAGACAAATGTTAAATATGTATTTATGTTGTATTTATTGTCTGATTTAGAAGGCTATGTATTAATTTGTATATAAATATATTTTAAAATAAAAATAAAAATCATCTAAAAAAAATTTTAACCAAACAAGTATTTATCTAAATTGTGAAAACAAGAAGGGTTTCTTTTCTTTCGTTTTTTATTGCTTTTTATTAAACAAAACCAAAATAAAAAGAGTTGATCTTATGTTTTTTTTACTATTTGTTTCTAACAAACCACCCCATCCACGTACCAAGAGAATTAAATCGGGCCGAAAATATAGAAGCGTTCCAGATTTACTAAATCCGGATTTCTAGCTAATCCCAATATATTTTGGCACATTTCAAGATAAAACACGGCTAGGACGCCGCAGGCACTGAAAGCGCATAATCAGAGGGATATTTCATTTTGTTGATAATCACGCTTATAAAAATATTGGTAAAATATCTGGGCCTTTTTTGTTTTGTTTTAAAAAACAAAACAAAACAAAACAAAATTATACAAACAAATGTGGTGTCTTTCTCTCTGAAATGAGGAGGGACTCCATTGGGGTCTACAAATTGGTCAAACAGCGTCACCGACGATTTTTGGGCACGGACAAAAAATCGGTGATAAAGTTGACGCTTTCAGTAATAAAACACGGATTATAGGGGTAGTTTACTTGTTTATATTCAGACATTCTTATTCGGGCCTATCTATTATTTTGTATAGGGTCTCAAATGGGCAAAACCCATTCCAGCCGGGAAAAAAGGCGTCACTGCCGATTTTTGGGGACGGACAAAAATTCGGTGATAAAGTTGACGGGGACTTAGAAAAGCTTACGCTTTCAGTAATGAAGTATTTCCTTATGTAATGCTAAAACCTGTGAAGGGGCCAAGGTCGTAGTACACGCAGAGCTTCTTCTATGAAGGTTCAAACGCTACATCGGAATCCTACAAAACGCGATTTTTGGGTCTAAATATACGTAATTAGTGAAGTTCCAAAGTTGTCACGTACATATATTGTCCAAACAATATCGTACAGTATGCATTCTTATAACCGTGATGCAAGCTGCAGCAGCAAAAATTGAGAAAAAAGTGTGTTTACGCCATGAGATGTGCCATATTATTGTTTGTACGATGAATCGCGTTTCTTGAGCTTTTGGTAAGATTTCACTACATATTCACCCGCAAACGATTATCACAATAACTTTATTATGGTTTAATTATGCTTATATAAGTATAACTAAAGTCTGAAAATCATAACGAAGCCATATAATGGAATACGCACACCAAATGGATGTTATTGATGGATATGCATGTACGTAAATGATTTTGAGTAAGTATAACAAGCCCTCTATACCACAATAATGAGTTCTGAACTAATAATACTTGTATTCATTATATATTAGAACCCTTATCTAAAGGTTCGAACTGCTAATACGCGACCTGGAAATCCAAGATTTGAAATGGTCGAAAAGTGCACAATCCTGTTCATAACTCAGATACAAAACTGTATGAACCACCAGTGGAGCTACATATCAACTTTATGCCTTCGCAAAATTCTTTTGAAATGATTCTAGAAAAAGCCTAGAAAAGATTAGGTTTGTATTCAAAACCGGATACATAAATATAGTGAATTAGGTTTACTTCTTTAAAATCGAGTCCTCTAGTCTATGGATGGGTTTTAGGGGTCACTCCGTCACTCTGGGGTGTTAAAAACGTAGTATGTATTTGCATAATCTTTTAAAATACAGATATTTGTATTATATATTTGTTGTTATTTTTTATTAAAACCCAAAAAGAGAACAAATTTTGTACGGTGTAAATACATATGTTCAGTTGTTCACTCATTTTTTTATTTTTTTTAAATGTACATGCATTCATAAAACCATTTAGCCAATGATTGGTTGAGAAAATATTCAGTCACCAACTCACCGCTCAACCCCCCCCCCCCCTCCCAAACTCCCCCAGTGAGCGAAAGCCAATATGTACATATTATACAAAGGGGTTTTTTTTCTTTTATAAACTGTGATCTGTGACATTGTCTATTTTGTTTTTAAAATAATAGACTGCTATTTTAGAAAACTATCTGTTAAAAATATGGCTTTTGTAAATAAAAATAAATATGATGTATAATACGTAACCGTATACGTTCAACGTAAACGTATAAAGTAGGTATTGATGTTGAAACTTGAAACGATATAAATATTAACTTATGTGGAGAAAGAGTTGGGGGTTTTTTTTTAAACCAAAACTTACTACTGTATGACGGTATGTATTTACGAAAAATAATTGGACAAAATTGAAGAAAAATATCATATTTAGCCCTCCAAAGTCTAAATTGATAGTAGGCTATGATAATATGTAAGTATTCCACCTCGAACCCAGATAATACACCGTCATCGAACATGTGGGAACGATTTAAACTTAACGTTTATTATAAACGTAAATAGGACAAGTTTGCTATCACTATTTATTTTTTAAATATGGGGCTTGCTTTTATTTGTTTGATTGTTTTGTTTTTCAAAACAAACTTAACATAAATACCAAAACAAAACAGAAGTTCAATAATGATCCGGAGCCGGTCAAAACTCCAAACTCCAAAGTCCAAACTAATTAATTTATAAAAGATAAAACCACTCTGATTTGAGATTTCAAATTTCAATTGTATTCTCAGTACGATATTTTTAAACTCTCTACTCTAAACACTCGGACAATAATAAGGTTTTCCTATACAAAACGGGTACAATCTTTTGTACTGTACACATGTGGTATTCTGCCAGGCTACTGGGGTCTGGGCCTCTGGGGCCTGCGCCCTGGCTCCTGGGGCCTCAGGGGCCAGCGCCGCTGGCGGTCTGGCCCTCTGCCCGGCCTTCCAGCTGCCGCCCTCTCTACTACTCACAGAGAGAGAGAGGCCTAAGGCACTAGTCCCTGGAGTGACCTGGACTCTGGGGCCCTGAGTCTTGGGGCTTAGGCCACTGGGCTCTGGTCGGGCTGAAACTTGAGACAAGTTGAGACTTGAGACTTGAGAGACGGCCCGCAGCCCGGCATAGGGCAATAGTCGCATAGCCGCATACCCGAGGCGGGGACGTGCTCTGTGGACACGGTGGTGTGTTCCTAATTTTCTAAGACCCAGATCAAACCAAACTCATTTTTTATGCCGCCCGGTAGAGTTGCTAGAAGTCTCTAGTAGGACCCGAGAGCCGAGGCCCCGCCGAGGCCGAGAGTGCGAGTATTTATTTATTTAAATAGCCGTCTAACGGCTATGATACTCAAGTACCAAAAAAAACCCCCCTATTTTAGTAGTTTCCGACAATCCGGAATATCTGACTAATTCATTCTGAATTTAGAAATAAGGGTTTTTTGTGCGTGTTTTTACTTTTTTGAATTTTTCATTGCCTTCTCTCTCTAGTAGAGATCTCATATAACATCTCACTGAGGGAACAACGGTAGGAACCCAAGTGGCACACAACACGCCGGGCCCATACACACAAACAAACAAATAATCATTAGTAAAACTGGATAGAAGCTAGAGATCAATCAGTTTTCTAATAAGCATCTAATAAATCCTAAAGCATCCAAGAAGTGATTTACTAATGACACAATGAGTGATCAATATAGTATTAAAACACAAGGCATTAACAGTGAAAACCTCACAAACACACTAACAGATACAGTTTTTTAAGTAGGGGGCAAGAGACATTAGATGGCACACACGCATACAAACCAGAGAAAACACGAGTGAATGCCAATCTCAAGAGCCAAAGGAAATGTATAAGTGATACAAAGGCACAACATAAACCAGAGTACACATATTGATTAAAACAAGGACAGAAAACAAATACTATACAAGGGAAATAGCACAACAATCGATTAGATTGGGAATATAAGCATCTAAATTAAGTTACAAGGGACATTCGAGAGTGATCGACTTACAAGTGACATATTACACCATGAACTACCATAGATAAGCTTTCGGTACAGCTCCTTGCAATAATAAGTGCAATAAATACAACTGAGTTCTACATGAGAAGCTTATTCAATTAGATTTTGGAAATAACATGGGGTCACAGGCGTTCGACACTTGCAAAGAGACGAATTCAAATCGATGACACAGATGACGCACATTAAATTATCGAAAAAGTGTACAATACCGACACGGTGATCTTCAAGATGGCAAAGAGACATTACAGACAGACATATAAATAGAAGCAGTCTTGCATACAAAGAGTACTGAGCAAGCGCACACAGAAACACGTACTAGGTGTAGTGCAATTAGCACAGACATGAATATCATAGGTCTGAAGTAGAATATATCAGTCTGGTACAAACAAGAATTTGTTATAGAACCGAACAACACAGATGTCTGGTATAGGGATAATATTATTTATTTAAAAAATGGCAAGTATGTATGATACAATGTATGAACATATGGTATGGCTCTCATAGTTGCTGTAGTGGTTCAGGAAAGATGGAACGCATATACTAGCAGTTCGGTACAAGACCGAACATCACACGTGACGTCAATAAGACTGAATATCACAAGTGGCCTCAATTAGACCGAGTATTTGATTAAGATCTCAAATGGGGAAAAAAAATCTTGGCTTCGAAATCATATGCCAAAATAAATCTTGTTGAAATCGCACGTGTTGAAATAAGTTTGACAAACAAACAACAAATACACCTTTAGGAATGAGCGCAACAAGTTACCGTACTTCACAGAATGGTAAACACTACACACGGAATAACGATAAAGGTATGTAAGATAAATCAAATTTATTTTTATTTTTACACAAGTTACCAGTAAAGACAAGGGGGGTTAAGCGCTCATTCGGTACGCGCAGGGGTATATGGTGGTGAGGGGTTGACGCTAACACGAATGGTACTAGTGACAACCGAGTGTAAGATTATGTCTAATAAAGGCGATAGTAATGCCTTAGAATAAATAAACGCGTAGGTAAATTCTATATCGTGTACATATCGATATAAATAAACGAAATGAGACGTTTAGTAAAGTTAGGTTTGCCTCGTGAAAACAGCAATACTCTGAGGGATTGTGAGGCTGAGACATTGCCTATATATATTCCTCTCAGTACTGTTTCCGCCGAAGGGGCTTTATCTAGTGTTTCGTTGTCGCTCTATTCTGGGGCGAATCCGAGAGACTCGTAAAATCTTATATATAGAAAAAATAGAAATAAAAATAGAAATACTCTTGACGTCTTTAGTTATTGTCTTAACCAATAGCTTGCCACTATCAAGAGTTACCGACTTAGACTTCATCCGACTGGCACATCTGGTTCAACTAGGTAAGGTTAATAGTCCCTAGAAACCTATATTCAGCTGAGCCATCTCGCTACCGAAGTATTCAGATATAAATAAAATGGGAAAGTAAATAAAGCTCAATGGTCGACTGGACATTTCTTACTCTTCAGTGTCTTAAGCACATATGAAAGATGAGCATTAAAGCTCGGGACAAATGCTGTAGGCGGATAAGTTTTGACTTCCGTCCCTTTTAAATTCAGAACAATCAAGACGGGCATAAGAGTCATGTCTTCTTTCAGTCACACTCTTAAACGGTGCAAAACCAAAGCGCTTGATCTGATTGATAAGCATCTTTAAGTGCTTCTACTACGTTCTGTTGCTTCAGCTTATGATGTTGCTTCAGCCAAGCAAGAATGATTTTATCATACTACTCTTCCAGAATAAAGGTAGGGTGTTGAGAATCCACTTGCGTGGTCTCTAAGTCTGTAGTGTTTCCAGATTCCTATCCTGTTTTTGCATGAGCGTCATAATCGCGCTCATGTGCGTTAGATACACCTGACTTATTAAATTAGCATTATATGTGTATACGCTTCAGGATTGTCTTTCATTAATCCCTTTAAAAATAAGGTTTGAAAGACCTCGGGCTTGGACTTTATGTTATTAAACAGAGTCCTAGCTAGAGACTGACGCTTTTTAACAGTGTCATTAGTAGATTGTATTTCTTGTGCACAGACGTTAAATGCTGTGTTGCCATTGAACTGCTTATCGTTCAATTGGGTAGAGAGTGGAATCTCTGATTTTTTGACCTTGTTAAGGAAGGTCTCAGAAGGGGTCCATTTGGTTGTTCCAATGGGACCTATACGACATATAATAGTATGTCTCCAGGGCGTCTTCTGGACGGCTTGGGTACCCTGATATAGGAAAGTATCTACTTTCCTGTCTAAATATATTGGCTCACATTGAATCATGTTGATCAATTTATTGAGCCATGGATCTTTACTCCGTAATGGGCAACACAACGTGATGGTAGCTTTATGTATATGAACATAATTTAATAGCTGGGCAATTAACTGCCATGGTGGATTAGCCCACGCATTATGTTTGGAGAGGTCTATTTGAAAGGCGTCTCCCAAAGGATGATTT
>NW_014040459.1:70615-77120 GCF_001186125.1 Sphaeroforma arctica JP610 | reverse complement strand
AGCCATGGATCTTTACTCCGTAATGGGCAACACAACGTGATGGTAGCTTTATGTATATGAACATAATTTAATAGCTGGGCAATTAACTGCCATGGTGGACTAGCCCACGCATTATGTTTGGAGAGGTCTATTTGAAAGGCGTCTCCCAAAGGATGATTTAAAGTCCTGTAATTCGATAGTTGTGCGTTATGATGTGCAGCAAACATATCTATGGTATGTGGCTCAAATATCTTTTGAGCCTGTTCAAACCACCTGGGATTACACTTCCAGTCAGTGGCTAGTAACTCACGTATGGATTTATTAAAGTCCGGTACGAAGCGTGATAACATATCCGGTAAATGGTTATGTATACCTGGCAGATGTTTTATATCAAAATGAAACTTTGATATTGTATCATGCCAGCGACTCAGTAATTGCGAGTCGGGTTTCATCTCTTTCATATATTGAAGAGATTTCTAATCACACTTCAGCGTAAATGCTGTTCCGTATAAGTAATCTCGGAAGTGTGTTAGAGCTGCCACTATGGCTAATAGCTCTTGTTTAATAGTTGGATATTTCAACTGTGAAGCATTCATTGCTCGACTAAAGAATTGTATATATCTAGGTTTGTTATCTATAACCTGATATAATACTCCTCCTAAAGCTAAGTCTGATGCGTCCGTTGCTATTTCAAACGGCCCGCCGTCGACTGGTCCTTGTACAACTGGGGCTTGTTGGACTGCGTGTTTGAGTGCTTTAAACGCGTCATCACACTCTTTAGTACACAAGTCTCCTAGTTTGCCTTTATGACAAATTAAGTGTCCAAAAGGTTTAAGGTAGTCAGCTAAGTGTGGTACTCCATCTGAAAAGAAGTTTACAAACCCACACATGCTGTTAACATCTTTTCCTGTAGATGGTGTTCGCCAATCTAACAGGTGTTCTACCTTACCGGGGTCGATCTTAATACCTTCCCCAGATATATGGTAGCCTAAGAGCTGTATTTCGCTCATTGCGAAGTGGCATTTCTTCTCGTTAATCTTGGAGTTTTGCTCGTTGAGTCTCTTAAGGACTCGTCTGACTAATGCAGAGTGTTCGCCATTTGTTTTGGAAAAGATGACAATGTCATCTATGTAGACTTGCACGTTAGGCATGTCTGCAAACATTTCTTCCATTGCTTGTTGGAAGAATGCTGGTAGAGAGTGTAACCCAAAAGGTGCAGCTTTGAACCCGTATTGTTTATCTTTCCACGTAAAACTAAAGTATTTACGATGTGGTTCATATCCCTGCATTTGATGGTATCCTTGTGTAAGGTCTAAAGTTGTAAATACTGCAGCACCTTCCATCCTTCGCAGTAGCTTGTTAATACGAGGTAAGTGAAAGCTATGAGTCGGCAATAATTTATTTATTGGACTCATATCTAATCATACTCTGACTTTCTTAAACGATCCGTCAGAGGTATGTTGGTCTACGGCTAGCAGCGCCAAGTTAACTGGCGTCTGTTGATAGTTAATTTCTATCACTCCATCTGCTAGCCATTTCTCAACTTGTTCTTTTACCACAGCCTCGTGTCTCCAGGATACATGGTTCCTTGAGGGACACTTTAACTGTGTAAAGTCTACCTTGGTTAAGTCAAGGCTGACATATCCGTCGTTAAAATGAAATTTTGCCCAATCTGTGATCTTTATTTCCTTATTAACTAGAATCAGATCCATGATTTTGTTCGCAAAGTCAGGTATTAATGCCTTGACTGTGTCTGACGGGGACTTATGGGTCTCTCCATACCATAGTTTCTGATAGAGCGACAACGAAACACTAAATAAAATCCCTTCGGCGGAAACAGTACTGAGAGGAGGCAATGTCTCAGCCTCACAATCCCTCAGAGTATTGCTGTTTTCACGAGGCAAACCTAACTTTACCAAAAGACTCATTTCGTTTATTTACTTCGAATTCTACGATACTTAGATTTAACCTAAGCGTTTAATTACTCTAAGGCGTTAATATCGTCTTGATAGACCGAATCTTACAACATAGTAATTGCAAGTCTTACAACAGAAGAACATCACAAGACAGTTCGTGAAGTAATCAAACGGTTGAACGGAGCAAACTTCCGACTCAATCACAACAAGTCTAAAACATTCTAGGTGTAAAAGTAACTACACAAGGGCTCAAAGCTGATCTTGAAAAACAGAAAAGTATGATGGACTGGCCACTACCCAGAACAAAAAAAGGTCTGCACAGAGCGATGGGACTCACGAACTATATGTGTGACCATGTTCCCAACTTTGTCCACACAACTAAATACTTTCGTATCCAATGAAAGGTAAAATGAACTAAAACATATTCATGTTATGAATATCGGAACTCAAAAAGAAGTGGGAAGAACTCATAGAAGCTATCGCGTGTTCGGCAACACTAGCACACCCTGTTCATGGGGTACCGTTTCAGATCATGAACGATGCTGGTATGTGACTATGGCATAGGAAGATATATATTTCAGGTCATCGATGGAGTCCGGATAGATATTCTCTATTGCTCTAAAGGCTTTAACTCAGCCTAACAACGGTACGGCACAACACTAAAGAGCTACTAGCGCTAGTATATAGTCTGGAGCATTTATTCGAATACGTCAATGGCAGGGGGTAGAACGCTTTGGACAGACCATAAAGTGCTCACGCAGTTAAACTGCCAACAGGCGCTATATTCAAACCTCCCCCCCCTCCATCCCATCATACATGTCTCAGGCAGGGACAATCAGATGGTAGATATGTTGTCGCTTCTACATGAAGTCAGAGGATTTAAAAGACGCGAACAAAACAACACACACCAGCCAAGAGTACACCAACTTGGAAACAAACATGCCCATAACCATATCAGCTAGAGACTGGATGTTACATCCCAGATTCTATAGAATAGCTGAAAGACGGTTTAAGAAATTCACAGTAGATCTGTTTGCATCGGCACATAATGCACACACAGATAAATAATATACAAAAGTACAGAATGCGCTCCTACAGAAGTAGGCGCAGTATGTAAATGCATAGGCAAACCCTCCGTGGGAACTCATACCTAATGTCCTTAACAAAGTCAATGTGTATCATACCACCTCAATGTAACGTGTTTCACGAAATTGCTATCTATACTAGAAGAAGACCCGATGCTAGTGGCAAACGCAAACAACGCGTTCCTCGAAGAAGGCACGAAGCATGTGGCAAGACCCCGTGGGGCGACACATTAGTAGCGAAGATAGGAGTGAAGTCTCCATACTTTGACACAACGCGGGAACAACCTGCGATAAACGTCTCAGCATCACAAACAGTCAACCCTGGAGATGCATCACATGAGACAGAAAACGAGACACGCATCAACGTCATCGAACAATACCAAAACTTAGGGCATTACACACCAGAGGAAACGGTAAACAAATTGCAAGCAGATGAACACGATTGGCCACAAATTCAATAACATGTGCACCGATGCATTGAAAGATACATACCGTGTCTCAAAAATAAATCCACAAAAAAGGGGTGTTCTGTGTGTTTTGGTAGTCGCTGCAGAAGCCTCCGACTCGACGGTATGTACTTCACTCTCAGCATTTATAACTGTGTTGTATAGCAAACCGATAGATATCTTTAAACCAGTAGTATCCGCTAGGTGGTAGACCGTATACGCAACGGTCAACTCGACATATAACCTTTGTGTCTTCTTGCTTGTGCCTTTCGTATAGTTTTCTCTGAGACGGGTCCAATAGATGTTCGATGAGATCGTATCCTTGCGGCACTCGCATGTAGCTAGGGGTATCCAGTTCTTGAGTGAGGTAGGCCGAGGGTGTATCGTATTGTCGAATGTCCATGTCATAGTGTGCCATTAGAGCTAGACAGATCCTGAGTGTTTCCTTGGCTACTACTGGGGCATAGCTTTCATCGTAATCGACTCCCTGTTTTGCATTGAATGCTGCTACGTTCAGACGTGATGTGAGTCGTGTGACTTGTCCTGATTCATCCGTTTTTGCCTTGAAGACCCATCGAGGGGGGAATACTGATTTCTCTCGCGGTTTGTTGTCAGCCAGAGTGAATGACTTGCGCTGTATCACCAAGCTCTCCATCTCCGAACGTGCTGATTCCTCCCAATCGGCTGCGTTTGGCATCTCATATATACCTTTGTATGTTTTCGGTTTCATTGCTACAGTTGCTGAATTGACAGTGTGTGTAGTGCTAGGAGTTCGTCTCTTACGGCGGCTATCGTGATACCAGTCGACATTATTATCATCTATCGCAAGGTCCCGCAGTTCTCGAGAGACTTGGCGACCTTCTGCCGTTCTTCTAGCTATGGTTGCTTCGAGATTATGTTGTGTTTTGGTAGTCGCTGCAGAAGCCTCCGACTCGACGGTATGTATTTCACTCTCAGTAGATTGTTGTGTTGACGATGAAGTTATTTGTAGTTGTTCTGAGTTGCTTGACTTGTGTGTCACAGTGGGCTGGACTTGCTGGCTAGTAATATCTTCCTTTGTCGATGTTGTCCTTGCGTCTGTTTGGAATTCGACATTCTCGATTTGGAGGAATGTATTACTGTTCGTAGTGTCATGTGGTGCGATAGCGGTTGTACATTTGTTGTCTTCCCAGACAAAGAATTCATCTTCGAATATATAGACGTCTCGGCTTTGTATTATACGCTTGGTCGGAGGTGAGTATATACGATACGAGTCCGGTATTGTGTCCAAGGGTTGCGCAAGAATAATGCCATCCAGTGCTTTGTCGTCGAGTTTACCGTCTGGATCACGGTTCTTGTATGCGATGTAACACCCGAATGTTCTGAACATATCTATCGGAAATGCATATCATGTAAAATTCTCGTACAGGGATGAGCTCTTCTCGTTGGTGGGTATAGCATTGTATATGTTGGTAGTTTGAAACAGTGATTCAGCCCACTTAGTAGTCGGTAAACGTGCATACTTCAGTTGTGCAAGCATTCTAGGGACCAGTGTACCATAGAGTCTCTCTACCTTGCCATGGTATTGTGGCGTGGCCGTAGGTGCGTACCTCGAGCAGTATCCCAAATACGCAAGCATGCGCCTTGTTACGTTTGCTGTAAACTGTGAGCCTCGATCCATTTGTATGCACTGAACTCGGCGATGACTTAGGATGTACCATTCATCGAAGGTGTGTAACATAGAATCCAAAATTGTTGTCGCTTTCAGATCGCGGATCGGATACTCCTTTGGCCATGCTAGAAAAATCGTCTATGATTGATTCAGAGTGGGTGTTGGATCCTATTGACGTTACGAACGGTCCTATTATGTCCACGAAGACTAACTTGAGAGGCTCTGTAGTAGGTTCGTGCTGTCGTTCCTTGTTTGTATTCTTGTTTTTCCTTCTTAGCAATAGTGCATGCTTTGCATCGGTCCTCTGGTTGCCTTATGTAGGGTACATCTTTTGGGACGTAGCTGGGGTGCGCGAGCCTGTTGTGCCATGAAATCTGATTGGCTTTCTCCAGCGATGGTTCCACTGTAGTCATAGCTATGTCGTCGATGTGCACACAGTATATTTTGTGTTTTTCATGTACTGTTATGGTTCCGAAGCTTGGTAGTAATATGTACATCATGTTGTTGGTGAATTCAAATGAGTAGTGTCGCGCTGAGAGTAGGCTGATACTTAGTAGTGCAGTTTTATATGTCGTATCAATGAGTACGTCCCCCAAGTTTCTTAGCTGAGCCACATACTTCGGATAAATGATTGTACCATCCGCTACTTCGAGCGCATACCGGTCATTAATGCGCATGTTGCTGACGAGATGATGTTTGTGGTACTTATAAGGAAGTACGTTTTTAGGGTTTTAGGGTTTAGGGTTTAGGGTTTAGGGCTTGAGATAAGGTGCGGTTGATAATCCGATATGCCTCAGCGATTTCCTTGGGTTTCAATCGGTTGCCTCTAGATGGGGTTGTATCGGTCAATATTGTTGGGATTCCTTCACAATTCACGGGTCTGGGTTTCTCAAGGAAGCCAGTCAACCTTCGATTCGAGAATAGTGGTGGTCTTAATATCCTTAGAGTTCACAGTAGGCATATTGATTGCGCGAGATCAGAGCGACCTGATAAGTTGTTAGAGTACAATGTAGTAGACTTTAAATAAAGTGCAAATGTATATATTTATTTCTGACCTCACCTTTGGTTTTATACCTAAGGTGTTTGTGCTAGTGTTTAGCCGCTTGGGCTGGCCAGGGTAAAACCTCATATGGTCAGTATGAGAAACCTTATGCGGAACACTTTAACACTTCGATGCCTTTCTATTTCAACTTCTCTGCAACTAGATCTCACGCTGATCACATGATGCTTTCCGCATAGGTTGTGACTCACATAGAACCGCAGCTATTATTAATATGTTGTGGTTGACAGGCTTAATCCACTCTCGAGAATCGATTAAGAAACTAAATCTGCTCTCGGAAGTCGGTTAAGTAATAACTCAACTCTTGAGAGTAATTTGAGCAACTTGATTAGCTCTCGGGAGTGAGCTAACTTTGATGACTTAGCTCT
>NW_014040459.1:64491-70388 GCF_001186125.1 Sphaeroforma arctica JP610 | reverse complement strand
TCACGGACCATACAAAATAGTATGCAAGGAGGGCAACGGGTATTTTGGACCAAAACGCCGGAATATTCTGATCTAGGTCAGTGATGAGCTAATTGGATTCGTATAAAAGTCCCATGCTCCGGAAGCATTTACTTCCAACAACTAAGTACAATTATCCGAGGAGACTCAATTCTCCTCGATACTCAACCACAGGCCGTCCATCCAAGGTGATGTATCCCAGAAGTACCTACTGCAATGAACAGATGGGGAGCGTACCTGGACGCATGAATAAGACATCGCAGACGCTGATATTCATACACTATACTGTCAACGCACTCGACACAAACGAAGGCAATCATGGTCAACAAGTTCCGCATCCTTTCTTTTGAGTGCCTGTCGAATCGTAGTCGGAGTAAGTGGGTTGTCTTGTACTGCGGCACAGACGCTGTAGATTTTGTGGACGTTGTTGTCGTAGAGTTGTTTTTGACGGCGGATGTCGATCTCAGCTGGAGACGGGACTGCTGTATTCATGGGGATAGGAAGGTCATGTTCGTCATCGTCCTCCGCATTGTGGCCATCACCAACAAATGAGTCTTGCTTGTTTTGGAGCGGCACTTCGAAATTGTTGTCTGCCTTGTTTTGTTTATGTGTGCGTTTGACATGTGCGAGTACACGGTAATTTAGGCTGAATAACAGCTGTAATGTCAAGAAGGGCTGTTGAGTTGTCGTCATTGTTGTGGCATAGTAATCGATCGACATTCTCGATGTCAGCAGCCCAGAAGACCCTATTCGAGCGTGGTCTGTGCGATAGTTCTGGTGCACATGGATGTTTTATCGTTGGCGTAGCAATAGTGACCGGGTCGTTTGTGTTCGACTCCCCTGCTGTCTCTGTCGTGCGTGCTGCGTTGGATTCATTGGTGGCCGGTTTGTTTGTGTTCGACTCCTTGCTTTCTCCGCCGTGTGTGCTGTGTTGAAGTCGTCAGTGGCCGGTTTGTTTCTGTTCGACTCTCCTGATTCCTCCGTCGTGTGTTCTGCGTTGAATTTCCCTGGTGATGCGATCGCTGAAGTGCTCGCTGCGTCTGTGGGGAGGATGTGTAGACCATACTTTGTTCGTCTGCAGTGAGCCCATGTTGATTGTCTCTGTTATAAGCTTGCATTTTGTACCTGGCGAGGAAGGTTCGTGAAGTGGCCCTGTGTTCTCGCGCGAAGGCAAGAGAAGTCCTTTGAGAGTACGAGAGGTGGGGTGTTTGGCGATATGGCTACGGAGTGAATCATTATGCATGTGGATGAGCTACCACATCCGCTTCGGCCGACATCAGGTCATCTGTGGGTAGGATAGAGTATTTTGTGTTGCCAACTCTGGCTAAACATATGTAGCGCCATTTGGACAGTGGTCCGGTGACGTTGGTGTCGTTTTGTAGGAAAGTGTGCTCGTTTGTACGAATGATCTCGACATGTGAATTCAGTTGTAGTAGTATCTGTTTGTAGTTGCGCTGGCCTGGTATTACTGGGAAGATCATCGTGATTAGCTCGTTTTTTCGTTCTAGTTTCAGTAGCGACTCCCGCCAGGTAGTCTTGCTGTGGAATGGAATGTTACCGTATAGGTATTTCCTATCCTGTTTCCATGATTGTTCGAATGCATCGTGGAGAGGTGCGTTTGGTTCTAGACTGCAGTAAATGGGGGCCTGGGCAGTCTTGGCGTCCGCGAAGAGGTCAATGTCGACGGTATCGAATGCTTCCGTTATATGCTTCGTGAACAGCGCGGGGTATGACATCTAGTTGTCATGTGTTGGTTTTGTTTGCGAGGCAGGTGTGATATTGTTCTCCTTGAGCTTCTTATGCGTGACATCTGGGTGTGTGTGACCACGAATCTCGTGCCGTTCTTCCAGTGTGTGTGTGTTTATAGTCGCCTATGTATATTGGCCATTTGTGTTCTCTATGCGGTGTAAAGTGTGTTCATCGTGTTGTATGTGACATTCCGTTGGTTTCGTGCTATTGGGTTTCGGGGGGGGGGGGGGGGATATAAATGCCCATAACCATGGCGTTGCATAAGGTGTACGGAGAGTATGTTTTGGGAGGCGTTTGGCCTAATAAGTACTTGGCCTATACCTAGTATCATCCCCCGTTCGTGTAGAGTAACTTGGCGTTTGTTTGGGTATTTAACTATATAGTTTCCATGTTGTATATTCGTGAAACCGTTTGTGGTGGTACAAATGTGTATCATTGCGCCCGAGTCTATAAAGGTTGCAGTGTTAGTATTAGTGAGTGCAGGTCTAGTGGATGTTCTGTCCAATTATTGATGCGGTAGTGACGTACAGGCTGGTGTGGCGGTGAATTTGCGTGTGTGGTCGTATTCATATGTACAGTAGGATTATTATAAATAGGGTGTACATGGCCTGTATCTTTGGACCCGTAACGCCACTTGTTCATGCATGTCTTTTAATTATGTCCGGGTTTGGTACAATTGTTGCAGGTATGAGTAGAACGGTCTACTGTACACTTCTTACCAGTATGATTATCGGCACCGCACACGCGACAAATTGATGATGGACAGCCGAATATAGCATGACCCATCGCGTCACAGAGACCACATTTCTTCTCACGACGTTGTCGTCCTTCTAGACTTCAAATAAAGTGTAAAGGTATATATTTATTTCTGACCTCACCTTTGGTTTTATACGTAAGGTGTTTGTGCTAGTGTTCAGCCGCTTGGGCCAATCTCATATTCGTACGCAAGAGCTAATTCTTTATTGGGGATAACACTATTAGGGATAACACTATTAATGTAGAAATACGGCCTCTGGTCAGTCTAAAATATCAAGATCAAATGAGATAACACGTTGGTTTTTATTTGTATTTAAATTAATTTAATACAAGTCCATTTTCCAATATTTCCAGAGTGTTATAAATTCACTTTGATGGCTCCAATAGCCTGAGTATTCAGTATGACTCATTTGCTTGGACCTATTTCAGAAAACTAAATTTTATTAATCTCTGAACTACTACTTACAGGTTTTGGTTTTCCCGCCAATCTCCAAAATCCAATAAGTCTTTTTCTTTTTTTAACTCTTCTTCAGATGGAACTTTATTTATATTAGCTAATGTATTAACTTGACTTACGTTCTTATGTCTATCAACAAATTAGGCATGTGGTCATGAACACTTAGTACTTCTAGTGAAAATTATTCAATAAAGAACAGCTAGAGGTACGTCCTGTGTGATCGAGTATATTAAGGCTCTTACCAAGAGGCAGTCCCGATCATTCTTACACAAGCTACCACTGCTAAATCCTAACTGACTTAAATTGTATTTTCGTTTATATCGCATAGTTTAAAATAAGGAAATATCCATCGATGTTTACATATTTTCAGTTATTTAGTAGTTACCGTAGGGTACTGCTTCTAGACTGTCTAACAATTGCTTACTATCCAGCGTCAGGACTGTAAGTATTCTATACTACCTCATAGTAGCTAATACTACCCTAAAGTTAGCTACCCGCTAGATACTATACCTAGACTTTATTAATAATTTTCCTATTCTTGAGCTATTACTATGGCTAAAGGAAATTCTAAAAGCAAGGGAGCCGTCAGCTCTAAGCCTGCTAAGCCTGTTGAGGTTCCTGAGGTTATTGGGGACGCTGGTTCGTCTGGTACTGAGCCTGCCGTTGAAGCTGTAGAGAAGCCGTTTCTGAGCTTGGTTCTGAGGAAAACTCTGAGGATGACTCGTCGGACCCTAAAGCCTTAGTAGTGGTGGTCTCAACTGCCGCGAAAAGGCTCGCCAGCGTCCGCGTGTCTCTTTGTAGTGCAGCCCAGGGCATCAGCTCGCCATCTGACCGCGAAAAGTCAGATATTGGAAAGGCTATATCTCCTGAACAAGTGGAGGAATCGTCTCGAGATCGACGGTTTATTACTACTAAAAGTCAGCCCAATCCACCTATTAACAAAGATGGCGGCGTTCCATTTCGTGAAATTTCATTGAATGCCTCGCCACTGAATGTGTAAAAATAGCGGGTTCCTAATAGTAGTTGCACAGATAACGTATTTTATAAACGTATAACCGTATAAACGGTTATACTTATAATCCTGGAATACGTTTATCGAATTGGTCATGAACAAGAATGGCGTAATTCAAAATTCTGAACATGTGACAGTACTCAGTAGAGTATGGGACTCTACCGAGTATGGGACTCTACTGTGGACAATTAGGTGGCTTTCCAAATATAGATTGGTTTTTCCACTGAAATTAGAATTGTATATAATATAGTAACGATACCAATCTGACACCTGAAAATGACACTTTGGGAATCTCTAATTAATGGGAGTACCAAGAGAGAGGGTCTCAGGCATGAAATGGTTGTTGGTACAAACCTATGGTATAATTCGAAAATGATCTCCGAGCAAGATATTCCGCTGAGAAAAGGACAGGATCAGAGTTGTTAGAATTTAGGACAACATGGTTTTGATTCCTCCTAGCCAGCCAACTAGATGTGCCCGTCTATGCCTTAAATGGGATGGGGAGCTAGGTACCAAGTGATGGGGTTTAGGTGCAGATATGTATACTGCACCGATTTGGTATTTTGATTTTATTTTATATTTTCTTTAGTTGGACTTAGAGGTATTTTACTGGTTAGTTTGATTAGGTGATTGTTTCGAGGCGTGAAATGTAAACTATGCGTCCAATGAAATGATACCTAGTCTTAGTAACTAAAACATAAATAAATCTAGACTGAAGTAGTGAGTGATTAGAGCGGAGCATATAGACAATAGTCTCAGTCTAAAATCCCCTAATCTTTTGCTCATTACCAAGGGCTGAAGCTAAACCTATTTAACATTTTGCTTTTTAGCGTTTAACGTATTGCCTTATTAACGTAAACGTCTTGGTATCGTATAGTCAGCCTAGAGGAGACCAACTTTTACATATTTTTAAGTTTAGAATACGCTATCGATATTATGACGAAAGGAAAAAATAAGGCTGCAAACGCGAAAGGGTTTACTGTAGGCGAAGAAAAGCAGAAAACACCCCCGGCACCATCAGTAGAAGCTGATGCAGCTGAGATCACGTCGGTACAACCGGTACCAACTCTGACTAAACGGGAACGTAAGAAGCTGGTTGACTCAGGTGTAGGTGCATCCGGAGGAAATGTGACTACGGAGCCACGGAAGCCACCAGCGAAAATGGCGAAATCTCGAAAAGGAAAAGCCGAGAAAACGCAATACTCAGAAAATTCAACTTCAGATGAAGTGCGACCCGCACTGGAATCAAATGTATCGTCTCCGGCAGTGGACTCACGCGCAGCACGTAGGCAAGACCCTACTTATCATATGATATCTCGAGATATGAAAAACTACCAACCAATGGTACATGAACTGAGACCCAATAAGCAGCGGAAGAAAAAGAAAGCCGCAGCGAAGGATCAAGATCATGATGAATCAGGAGAGGATGACTCGGAAGATGTGCCAATAGCACATACATTGTTGAATCAGCCACAAATCAACGTAACGGAGGAACAACTGCGTTTCGTGGATATAGCCTCAACTATCAATCTTTTTAGCTTGGAAGCTACAATCGACCATCCTCTCGACAAACCTAACCCTGTCAGAGGCTATGATCGTATGGAAATCGATGAGGCTTACCACCCTCATAACATCGATCCTCATTTACCATCTAACCTGGTAATCACGACTTTGGTAATCGTCATACCAGTACCTCACTAGAGAGTACCCACTCTAGCTCCGAAGACGAGGAAGTGAGAACCAGACAACATCGGCGCAGGCTATTACGTTCTGGTATGGAAGTCCTTGAGGACCATCTATTGCATGACTCTGACCTTGACGATAAGAAAGCGAATAACATTCGCTATCTAATTGATAACAAGAGAAAATAGATAGAGTAAACTTCGATGGAAATTACTAGGTTTC
>NW_014040459.1:42770-44903 GCF_001186125.1 Sphaeroforma arctica JP610 | reverse complement strand
GAGGATTATATATAGGCAATGTCTCAGCCTCACAATCCCTCAGAGTATTGTTGTTTTCACGAGGCATACCTAACTTTACTAAAGACTCATTTCGTATATTTTTTTCTTCGAATTCCACGATACTTAGACTTAACCTAAGCGTTTAATTACTCTAAGGCGTTAATATCGCCTTGATAGACCGAATCTTACACAACAACAGTGTGCGCATATTCGCGCCACCTGTACGCCATGCCAGAATATTGCGGGGGACAAGGGTGCCCCAAAAGGTTTGTTACAGCAGCCCAAGCGACCGGTCACAGCGATGGCGGAAATCGGTATGGACTTTGTCAAGTTCCCCACCGTAGATGGTATGAAGTACATGCTGTTGGCAGTAGACACACTCACGAAGATGGGTTTCGTTCGGATGTATCCGTCTTCTGTCACGGGTGCAGAAGTTGTGCGATTCCTAGAAGAACAAGTATTGGCGTTAGGTTCACCACGGCGCATAGTTATGGACGATGACTCGTGCTTCAATAACACGGATGTTAGGAACTTTTGTGTGCGACGTCGGATATTACCGCACTGGGTGTCAATTGCTCATTATCAGAGCAATGGTCGAGCCGAGAATTTAGTAAGGACCGTCAAGGATTGGCTGCGTGCGGAGATTGAAGCCGTGGATGGCGAACCAGGTTTGTGGACAAAGTATGTTTATGATGTAGTGCGAGTTTACAACTCCACGGTTAACTCTGTTACGGGATTTGCACCGTATTTTCATCTCACCGGTCGTGTTTTTTTTCCTCGAATGTACACAATTATGACTTGCAAGCTAAGGTGTTGGACTTGCTCCTCTCGGAGCGAGGTACTGAAGCCTTGATTAGGGACAGGGCGGCTGTGGTTAAGGATTTGCAAAAGCAGGTCTATCAGCGGAAGCGTGCTGATCAGCACCGGGTAGACGCTCAGTCATTCCAGGTGGGCGATTGGGTGCACTATAGGGTGCACAATGCCATGTATGATCTTGAGGCGACACCGTGGAAGTCTCGGAGGGCATTGAGAAGGAATTTTTGCTTGGCGATCTCAAGATGCACAAGCATGGGTGCGACCAGGAGCCACCAGCATTTGTCGTCCGGCCGTACCAGCCGCAAGGGCCCTTTGAGTCGTGGATGCTACATCGGTCGTCAGTTTCAGCACTGCCGCCGTTCTATAAGCAGCAGCTGGGCCATAGCTTGCAGAGGCGTGACAGAGCACGCAGATGGGCGTATGCCAAGAGTTCCGTATGGGGGCGCTGGGAGATGTACTGGGATGACGCGAACTTGGAAGGGTACACTCCCAATGACATAGTGCCAGGAACTCGCGTGCAACTGCATCCAGAGCATGAAGCACTGTTGGTTACGGCTATTCCACACCCGTTAACTGGGCAGCGATTTAAAGCACGTCTAGTTGCATGCTTCCGATTCGTGCAGGACCCAGCGTTCCGCAACACGATGTTGAGCGGATGGGGCGAGCACCGGCTTCTCCCGAATGAAAACAAAAAGCCCTAGGAGGTCATACATGAGCAGACTACGGCTTGCCAGCTGCTCCCACAGTCGTTTCGCCGTAGTGGAGGGTTGTGATTGCTGTGTGTGTGGGAGTGGTGTTCAGTACACCGGTGATATAGGGTTGCCGCCGAATGAGATGCTTGGACGAATCTCATTGGTCGCCAACGCAAGGAATTATTGATGACGGACACTGGGGGAACATTGGTGTGAGATGATGGAGAGATGCTTGGATAACGTAGTTGTACAAGGATGGACAACTACAAAGGGAACGCAGATGATTCAGGAAGGCTCAGACCCCACATGGGTGGGATCCATGTGGGGCAAGGCTAGCTAAGGGAGGAGGGAAAGACTGAGGGTCGGCGTCCCGACCGCTAGCCTGGTTAGTTCAGTGGGAAGTAGGAGAAGTTAGTAGTTAAGAGATGGGACGTGCAGGAGTACAAATATCGCAAGCCCAGAAGGGTGATGGACTGGAAGCTACTACACTAGTTTTATGAATTGTAGAATAAAGACTGAACTAAGCCTAGTAAAGATCCTCTCGTTGTTCAGAACTACTCACAATATATATATATATATATATATATATATATATATATATATATATATATATATATATATATAT
>NW_014040459.1:38933-42750 GCF_001186125.1 Sphaeroforma arctica JP610 | reverse complement strand
CTTGTTGGAAGAAAGAAGGTAACATGTGTAAGCCTTCAGGTGCACCTTTAAACTGGTACTTCTATGTGTGTATTCAGGCTATAGCTTACTATAAGCAATACCGAACAAACGCCCGCAAACTGTGGCAGAGATATGCTATCACGTCTTTAATGACTTCGGTTACCCCCGAGTACTATATTCTGATAACGGTAGTGAGTTTTGTACCGAGGTAATGGAGGCACTTATTCTCGTATCAGGCATGTTTTAGAAACGCAGGGTACAAATGAGACACGTCATAGAGAACCTAAAAAGCTAGTGCGTACCGTACTCGATGACGTTGAGGATAAGTGGTCTTATCATTTGAAATGGGTTCAGACTCAAATGAATAACTGCATGAATCTCCAAACTGGAACACTCCCGTTTCACTATTTCTTTGGCCGCTATAGTAAATTACAAGCAACGATTGACAAAACTGCACCCGAGAAACACGTTACTCCGTGGCTACAAAAGATCGAGCATATGCAGAACGTTGTTTACCCCTGTTTACTCGAGCACGAAAATCGTGTCCTACTTAAAGCGTATGACCGATGGAACAACACGAAGAACATTTTTCAGTTCAAAGTTGGCGATTATGTTAACATTATAAATCGCAATGCCAACGTTACCGAACTCTCCTCTAAGACGATTAGACCTTTTGTTATTTCCTACCATAATGAGCAGAGTGATACTTACGAAGTGAATAACATAGATGGTAATAGCGCAACTAATCTAGGCACTCACAGTATCCCTACCTCCGAACTCTCATTCGCTCGCTCATTTGGTTTTGATATCCCAGTTATGGAGTCACAAGTAAAATATATAATTGACAAAACATCCGAAGACGGTTACACTTACTACAAGACCAGTTTTATGGATGGGACAGTAGTTTAGCTAACCTCCGATGCGTTTCGTGAATCTCGCGACTTCCTTCGTATTTTCGATTTAGAAGAAATGGAACAAGCGTTTACATAAAAGAACACACGAGATAAACGGAAAGGGGTTCCTCAGGTGACTACAAACCCGGATGGATCTGGAATTCCCTATTTGCCACCTACTTCCTATGTGACTAAACCTTCTGACCTGCGTACCAACAGAGCAGAAAATTCTTCGAACTTACTTACTAATGAAGAACAACACTTGGCTATTACCTTACCAAGTAATAAACGTAAGGCGCCCACACCAGAAATGGTTACTGGACCAAATACTAAACGACATAGAGTACAACATGAGTCTTGAACTCGTACATATAGGCACATACTTACTCGATAAGCCATGACCGAAACCGGTTCACTTTGGTTTCCGCTTTACGAACTAGATCATACCTTCACGTACATCCGTAGTCCTAAAAGTTACTGGGGGCTATGTAGAAATACGGCCTCTGGTCAGTCTAAAATATCAAGATCAAATGAGATAATGCATTGGTTTTTATTTGTATTTAAAATAATTTAATACAAGTTCTTTTTCCAATATTTCCAAAGTGCTCTAAATTGACTTTGATGGCTCCAATAGCCTGAGTATTTAGTATGACTCATTTGCTTGGACCTATCTGAGACGATAGTAGATGTAGGATATTATAAACTATATTTTATTAATCTCTGAACTACTACTTACAGGTTTTGGTCTTCCCGCCAATCTCTAAAATCCAATAAGGCTTTTTCTTTTTTTAACTTTTCCTCAGATGGAACTTTATTTATATTAGCTGATGTATTAACTTGACTTACGTTCTTATGTAATAGCCGGGCCTCCACATTAGACTCTTTGGTATAAACGTACTCTTAAGCAGTACGTAAACTATAAACGTACTCTTAATAGTACGACTAACTTAAGTTTCCTAAATGAATTTTAACGGTTTTATTAATTAATACCTTTTCCATTTTACATATCAGATATTTGGACGAGGCCATTAAAAGGCTCAATTACGGAGAAAGGAGACAACCCACTTAAGGGAGAGGATAAGAAGGAAAGCCCAGAGAGCTGACCCGAATCAGAATCAAACCAGCCATAGCACATAAGTAAGTTGATCGTTGAGAACACTGAACTTAAGAATCAGTTAGCCGCTCTTAAGAAGCGAATGACCTCGCAGGAGAAGGCGGTTGTTAAGAAACCGCGGGAGCAGACCGATCAAAGGTACGTATCCAGGCAGACCTCAAACGAGAGACCCCAACATACACGTCCACGTGAATCTACTCAATTTGCACGCCCTGTTAAGAAGGTGCGTGCGGAGCACAAGGGACCTGCATACAAGCAAGTTAAGAAATGTGCTGATGAGAAGTGTGGTTATGACATGTACCAGTTAACCCCTAACGGTTACTGGAACGGAAAGCATGCCCATTCTTGTAAACACTATCTTACAAAATACGATAAATGTGAGAAGACCAATGGCTATCACACTAAATCGTGTAACGTCAGACCCGACATTAAGTTGGAGTGAAAGTACTACCAGGTACAATCGTTACACAGGCAGTACAACGACTTTTTAGATGAGCATGTGATAATACCTGTATATTGCAATGGAAATAAAATCCTTGCGTTGATTGATACTGGTTCTGAAATTTCATGTATATCTGATCGCTTTGCATTAATGAAAGATATCGAAAGGATAACACAAACAACTCACCTCATTTTAGCTGATGATAAAACTGCTACGTGTGATACCATGGCCACAGATGTTAAAATCTCCCTGGCCGATGATAGGAGTATCACTACCCAAGCTGTGATAGTTAAGATGTCACAGAAGTACGACATTATAGTCGGAATGAGCGATTTACTCACTCTAGGTATAGCCGTAACGGGTCTAACAAACAACATAGATCCATTAAAGGATCAATCAGACGATAACTGTCTGAAACCATATAAGTCCCCGTCAGACACAGTCAAGGCATTAATACCTGACTTTGCGAACAAAATCATGAATCTGATTCTAGTTAGTAAGAAAATAGAGATCACAGATTGGGCAAAATTTCGTTATAACGACGGATATGTCAGCCTTGGCTTAACCAAGGTGGACTTTACACAGTTAAAGTGTTCCTCAAGGAACTATGTATCCTGGAGACACGAGGCTATGGTAAAAGAACAAGTTGAGAAATGGATAGTAGATGAAGTGACATATATTAACTATCAACAGACGCCAGCTAACTTGGCACTGCTAGCCGTAGACCAACATAACTCTGACGGATCGTTTAAAAAAGTCAAAGTATGTTTAGATATGAGTCCGATAAATAAATTATTGCCGACTCATAGCTTTCACTTACCTCGTATTAACGAGCTACTGCGAAGGATGGAAGGTGCTGCAGTATTTACAACTTTAGACCTTACACAAGGATACCATCAAATGCAGGTATATGAACCACATCGTAAGTACTTTAGTTTTACGTGGAAAGATAAATAATACGGGTTCAAAGCTGCACCTTTTGGGTTACACTCTCTACCAGCATTCTTCCAACAAGCAATGGAAGAAATGTTTGCAGACATGCCTAACGTGCAAGTCTACATAGATGACATTGTCATCTTTTCCAAAACAAATGGCGAACACTCTGCATTAGTCAGACGAGTCCTTAAGAGACTCGACGAGCAAAACTTCAAGATTAACGAGAAACTTTAAGATTAACGAGAAGAAATGTCACTTCGCCATGAGCGAAATACAGCTCTTAGGCTACCGAATATCTGGGAAAGGTATTAAAATCGACCCCGGTAAGGTAGAACACCTGTTAGATTGGCGAACACCAACTACAGAAAGAGATGTCAACAGCATGTGTGGGTTTGTAAACTTCTTTTCAGATGGAGTACCACACTTGGCTGA
>NW_014040459.1:16906-30644 GCF_001186125.1 Sphaeroforma arctica JP610 | reverse complement strand
TATATATATATACATATATATTATATGAGGTACCCCAACATCCACTACCCAATATCAACGCAACGGTGTGCCCGTGCACGTGAGAGGGGACTATAATGAAGAGTGGAAATGTACTGTAAGTAAAGATCATTCGAAAGATTGCGATAGAGAGCTAGCCTCAAGGAACAGAAATGTACAACTCAGACATATGAAGTCCTCTCGTCTTGGCAAAAAACTCGAAGAATTCAAATCTGGTCAGTTCAGCAGGTGAGAGTTATTTTACCCCCACTGCAATTTTATCAGATTATTAGTTATGGATTGCCTTTTATATATCTATAACCTTACACTCAATTTGTTATTTCATATACGCAGGTCGTATGGACTCTTTGTCGACAATCATGTCAGAATATCCGCGGTTCCCAGAGTTCGTTCAAAAATGCTGTGAAGCAGATAGAAATGGAACATAAGTTCGCTTTTCAGTTAAATGTGATTATGTCCAACAGAAAGATGCAGCGATGTTTAATAGCTCTTACTTCGCGCCATCCGCGTGCAAGCATTTCTGGCGATATTCTAGACATGTGAGCGTGCTGCCTCGCTTCTTCATTTTCTAGCTATTTTTTTAAAATCCGGTCTGGTTTCATGTTTATTTATGACAAAAAAATTCACCAATCAACATTGAAGGTGTTATCGCTGTGATGACTTGCAAGGATGCAAATAATCAAAATGTTCCACGCGCATGGATTCAACTACCGACAGAAAACCACATCGGGTGGGACAGCTTCTTTGAGAAATTAAAGGTAGATTTCTCGGATTGTAAGATTGCTATCGCAGACAAAGATAAAGGTCTGATAAAAACAAAAGATAATTATCAGTTCCCGATAGCCAGGTGTGTTGGATCGAATGCTAATCTCAGTTTGTCTCTATTGATAGGCTTCTTTATTCTCTTCTATTTCCACGTTAAATACTAATATCAAAAAGGTAAATTGGCTACTTGCTATAATTTATGGGCTAGGTGCGAGAAACACTTTCGTGACAATGTAACGACACTAGCATCGAAAAAGGGTTTCCAGTATAATAAAGAAACTCTGGATGATATTTGCCAGTCGGTAGTCACGCCAGTTGATGAAGAATTCAAGGTATACATTTTTTTCTGTATTTCTGTAGTGTAGTTCTTTATGAATTACCGATATGCGCAAACCCCTGATAAGCTGAGAACAATTTATAAATTGTATTTGCTGGCACACAATTCAGCACTACATTAATGAAATACAGAATCGAGGACAAAAATAAGTCGCCGGGATCCTGCTGAAGCATAGAAAGGAATACACTATATCCGCACACACCTCTGCGGACCCTGGTGAGTTTGACACTATCGCAGCAGCAGTGGGTGTGTTGAATTCTTTTATACTGTGGATATTGATCGCATTAATTATATTTTCTAATCAATTCGTACACGTACTAGAAATCAATATTTGCAGGTTTGGCGATGTGACTTCCAATTCAGTAGAACAGGCAAACGGCGTACTCGACCTGTTACGTAGCTTGGGACCGGTATGTTTGTGATACATTTCTGTGCTTGAATTGATATGTTTGTGATACATTTCTGCGCTTGAACTGATGCATTTATGAGACATGTATAATTCATACTTCGCTTCGATTAACGCTTACTCATTACTAAGTGAGTTTCAACCGAGGATTCTTGGCGTACGTTGCTGATAAGTTCTGTCGTCGACAAGTTGAGTCTTTAAGCCTATACACACTCGGGCATACACTGATCGAACCCGTACTACAACACATACAATACATACGGGAGTTGACTGGTTCAAAGATAAAAAAACTGCTGACTAACGATATGTGCCATCTCTTAATGAGATAGTTATCTCATTAACAAACTCTGTTCCGAACTCTCGAAATACCACTGATGACCATTCTACATGGAATTACTACAGTTTCAAAGGACTGTATCATGGCAACTGTTCAAGACTTGAGAGACGAACCCGTACGTGGTCGGTATTCAGTAACGTTGAAGTCTAATGGTAGGTCTAATGATTTTGGATTTTATTGCGTTGTCAAACATGTTAATAGCCAGCCACTCCTGTAGGCAGAATTGACATTAATGAACGTTTTATTTCACAAACTCTAGGTGTATCGGTTTGCGCATGCTTGCGTCGAGAAGCGTTGTGAATGCTATGTGTACATGGAGGCAGAACTCTGATGACATTAGCATTGGACAACTCCGGGGGGTATGATAAATTCAAAGAAAAGTACATCCTACAAAATGAGAAACGGTAAGTCATTTGACTTTACTGCTTTCACCTATTTTAAGTTTGAACGAAATTCCACTATATTTACTGTATTTCCACCATTGTTTTAAATATGCAGGTACAGCCCTGTATTTCATGTCAAGACATACGTGAAGCAGTATTCGGAGACTCTTTAAATTCCAAATGAACTCGATATCGAGAGCAAATTATGTCAGGTATATCCTCCAAATAATCCTGGTCATCGAGGGCGTGAAAAGGGTCGACGTGCCAGGAATCGACGTGAATACAAGCGCAAAGGAAATCCACGAATATGCAAAATATGTGCGCGAAGTATCACACTGCCAAGACTTGTATATCGTCAGAACTCCGCAAATACTTGGCAAATCACAAAGTGACCGCTCTCATCAGAACGTACCCTTTACCGGAAAGTATTTACAATGTACCTACAGAATAAAGAAGAAAACAAATTCCCATGTGAAAAACTTGTATATGAACTCTATCACAAGCTTATTCAACCCGCCCCTCAAAATCTACTATTTACTACCCTAAAATGATGTGATTTCACTAATCACTACCTCCAAAAATTTGGTAGGGTTTGAGGATATATCTACTAAGTGATCGTCAAGAAAACGGACTGCCGTAATCGTCGGGGTAGTGATTAATGGAATCTACATACCCACGGGGTAGTGTTTAGTGAATCCCCTGTATATATATATATATAGATATATAAATTATTTTTTCTCATGTTTTACTATATATTGATGTTTATACATATATATATATACATATATATGTATTGGGCTGAATTGTCCTGTGAAATCTTTACTCCACATGGTGGGGCGTGCATTCGGTGTATCACTGGAGACATCGACAAGTGTAGCAACTATTAGAGAACATCGGCAGGACAGAAATTCGACCAAGGACAACGCCATCCCCGCTGCTAAGCGCCGGCTACAACCTGACTGAAAATATGGTTTCCGATTTGCATCACAGGTGTTTATTATACTTATCACCTCGATATTTATGGCTATTATAACCGCACCATGGCCGTTCTTGAACTAAGACAATTTCTTCGGAGACACGTCACCTTAATTGTGTTCAATGATAACTAGGAAGAATTCATTATCTTTTTCTTCGACTGTAATTGTACCAGCTGAATTCTGTCCATGATTGCTGAAAAGTCTTTAAGCGAATACTTGTTGAATACCACTTCAACTCGAGGGGTTTAAATTCTTCATGCACAAGTTCGTTCAATACAAGGCTAAAACCTATGACCTGCCCTTATGTTCTGCAGGACATATTTGGGCGCTTGACTTGTCGGCCCAACATCATTACCAACTAAGAGATTCCGAGACACATTTTTACACACTCTATCACAAAGTGGTTGAATATATTTATTTAATGTAACTAGGACCACAAATAAATGCGACCTGCAAAGACGCGTTCAGTAGTCATATACTAGCTATGCTCGTAACCATATATCAGCTGTGCTCGCGAAATCGCTCACACAATACAGCAAGTGTTTGTGTGTCTGTCTTCAAGATATCTATTGTACCTATTTACAACACTTGCTATACTATACAGCCCGAGACCTACGAACAGATACCGTTCTCATCCTTGTCCCACGTACTCGTGCTTGCTGCTAACTGCCACAACTTTTCGCAATTATCGCAAACTTTTCTCTATACCCGCATGCGCGATATATCAGCTTTACAATTCGAAGTGGTCAACATTGCTCTCATTCAGCGGACTCCCCCCATCTCGTTCACTCGCGAACTCTGGGAAATCGCCTTCGTCGTGCCCATTGCCATGCTCATACACCTGACCTGCCTGGTAGTGCTGGGGTTGGGACTGCTGCTGAGAAGTCATTTCATACGACTCTTGGCCGTATCCGTTATCGTAGCCATTGTCGTGGTCCACATACTGACCCGTTTGTGCGTACGCGTCCATGTCGTAGCTTTCCCGTGCGATTTGATCCTGGTCGTACTGTCCTTGCGAGAATCCGGTGTTGCTCTGCGCGTACTCGTCTTGTGGGATGCCTCCTTGAATGTACGGCTCCTGCAATTGTCGTATACAGAGTGTAAGTTTAAGTCGTATACAGAGTGTAAGTTTAAACTCAGTAAACTCGGACACCGATAAAATGTAGTATTTTCAGAATGCAGAGTACTAATTATTCTTATCGGTTCCGGAATCGCACCGGCGAAAAAGTGGCGTATGGTATTTTAATACAATTTCTCCCGTAGATCTTCGACAAACGTGGTAGTACCTGTTGATACTCGTCGTTATACATGGGCTGTCCCTGGTCGTCATATATCGGTTGACCCTGTTTGAAAAGACACGCAGAATGATGTTAATAAACCATCGAAGATAGTATGTATTTCTCAAGTGTACAAAGGGTTACTAGGTTGGACACGATATGCATACATGTAGGTGCAAATGCCTATTCAAACTACGAATAAATACACAGGCGTGCACGTGCGTCGTTAGATGGCGATACAATAGGCGGTATCGGTATCTTCATTAAAACGATATATCGGTAAACTAAAGCCTAACGTCTGCACTAGTACCTCTACTCTATCCGATCCGAACGAAGCACGTGCTCAGATCAGAACTCATGCATGCATCAAAGATGATACCAGCCCGCAACCATACACGTATACAATAGCCAAGCGGCATAGATACTCGCATCTCCGTGTGCATTTAGGCAGACTACCAACATACTATACTATGGTAAATCATTCAGGTGGAAACTCACAGATACAAATACCTGGTCATCGTACATCATCTCCTGGCCCTGATCATAGTACACCTCCTCCGCATTGGGGTCGTAATACTCCGCTCCGGGGTCTTCGTATACCTCTTGTCCGTTGGCATCCACATAGTACGGACCATTTCCATCATCGAAGTACTGACGTTCACCCTCGGGGATCCTGTCAGATTGGTTGTTTGGTTATAATTCGTAAGCCAACAAATAGAGAAGTAGATAGAAACTACACTAAAAGCAGGAGAACATCACGATTGCAAATTGCCTGGGAAGAAAGAATCAAATATACCCTGATCATTTTTTTAATTAGTTGGAGAGATAATCAATGACCAATTGACAGAGGTCAACACATGCTTGCTGGTAAAAGAGTGTTCCCAGGTATCCACACGCGTTATACGTAGCGCTCGTCTGGTACAGGCATAAGCAAACCTAAACATGCATGTGCTCTCAACGGTTATCCCATTTGCCTAAGTTACAATGTCGGTGCTGAGAGTAAATACACCTAACGAAATTAACAGGGATAGCCACCGACACGTGTACTCCGGATATGAGCAGTTTGTATGGGACGAACTAGTGCTTACCCACTCGTGTAGCCACTGCTCCTGTCGGCCTCGGTCATGTACGACTGGTTGGAGTCGAATTCAGACGCACGCGGATCGACATAGCTCTGGGACTGGCCGTCATACATCTGGTTGCGCGAGTACATCGACATCCGGTTGTCGTCGATACCGCCCATGCTGTAGGATGGAGGAGAGAGCGAGAGAGAGTTAAACCTACAACGAGGTGCAGCACACATATCGCACGTGCGAGATATTCGTATGTGTGCGTAGGCCACAGGGTACCACACAAAGCACGAACTACCGCGGGAAATACGAGACCGGTGCTTTGACAATCTGCATATCATCGTTGCACAAAGAAGTACGACTGTGACTTGCACAGCACAACTGGTGTACCTTATCCACCTATCAGATCAGTGGAGATAAGGTTACCCTAATGATTATACAAAATAAAAACATCACATTGCATCGTCTCTGCGGTGGAATTGACATACCTTGGAGCGACGGAGTACATACTACCGCCGCGATTCGCGAATGCATTGTCGATGCCAGATGTGGAGTACATCGAGCCCATCCGGCTGCTGAACATATCAGCGTTGGACCGATTGCCTCCCATGTAGTTCTGTGGTCATAGACAGGGGACGCGAGGGAAGTGAGTAGAGGACATTTAACGAGGAGAGGGGAAGCCAATCACATACACCGGATGGAAGGACAAATAATTATGTAATGAGGTGTACCAGTATAGGGTTATGGCTTTGGATTCAGTTGTACACGATTAGCCAAGAGACGTGTGTTTGGAGTGCAGCACATCACGACGGGCACGGAAACATACTGGAGCAGTGTGCAAGGCGCATGGCGTGTGTGTACATGTGGAAGGGGTAAGGGGTAGACCACAGGTACCAATATAATCGTTCCACGCACCTGTAACGTATCGACGCTTCCGCGACGGTCAAAGGTCGGCCCGCGACCATTGTTGAGGATGAGGTTCTTCTCGTCCTCTTTCTTCGTCTTCCACACATATCCGCTGCGCGAATGAGAAGGCGAACGGATGAGCCGTGCGGAAGACATGAGCGAGAAGATCATTTCCGGTGTATGTGAGTGTGAGTACCCGCCCAGTTTACGTCGCTAGATTTGTCGTACAGTGCAAAAGGCAAGCTCGCACATATCCTCTCACAGCCCGATCGTGGCTCATACCAAACAAATTCCGTAGCTTGAAAAATAGACTCAATTTTCGCTCAATATATAGACTGAGCTTTGTGCTCGGCATATGCGATGAGATGATCCAATGTTTGTATCCATTCACATAGGCCCTTTCAGCGCACGAGTACTCTCAACACTCGCGTATATGCAAACAGAGGAAACCAAACATAAATAAGACTAACGTCACATCAGCCAATCAAGAACAAGACAAACGTCACGTCAGCTAATCAGAAACGAGACTAACGTCAAGTCAGCCAATCAGAAACAAGACTAACGTCACGTCAGCCAATCATTAACACTAACATCACATCAGCGATGCACGACACCTCAAGATGATCTGAAGGCAGCCCTGTACTGCAGTTACGCCGAGACATACCAGATGAGAGTGAGGCATATGCAGATCAGGCAGCAGATGATGCCGCCGATGATACAGCCAATGATGATGTACAGATCGTAGTTGCCCTTGTAAATAGTGATCTGCTCCGATACGGTGAAGTTCCCGGACTCGTCCAATGACGCGACGACTTTGTTGACAGCTCCAGTTGTGTCATACTGTTTGGTATGCGTAAAACTGTTGAGCATTAAATGTGTTTGTATGTGTGCATAAAAGGGATTGTGTGGTAGCTACTGTTGAGCATTAAATGAGTTTGTATGTGCATAAAAGACGACTTTATTGACAGCTCCAGTGCTGTCATACTGTTTGGTAAGCGTAAACGGGATTGTATGTTACTATTGAGTATTAGATGTGATTGTATGTATGCATAAAAACGTATCAGATCGTATGGCATGGCCGCAGGCGATGCAATGTAGAGCCTTCAGGTGTGCGTGTGCGCGAGTGGGTGTGTACTCGTGCGTGTGTATGTGTGTGCGGTTCTGCGCATTGATGGTGTGTATTGACATAGACATATCGATAAAAAAATCCGTTGTACTGCATAGACGTAACGGTAAAAGAAACTCATTATATTGACATAGGCATATCGATAAATATTCTTTTCGGTAAGAAAGTCCTTTATACTAGTCTGGCAGCAGGAGCATCAACAATCGCGCCAAGAGGTCGAACAAACGAGCCCGGAATAACATAATTACTGCGCACGCGAAGCACCGTTACCCGCGCAGTACTCTGACTGTATCGCATAATAAAAATGAAGGTAACGACCACCGATGCAAAAGCACGCAGTGGGGTATTACAGACAAAACTGCACACACTTACATTATTCGCTGCTGATAGATACGTTGGGTCGATTTCGTTGTCTTCGTATGTGACCGTAATGGAATCAGATATGATCGATTCCTCACTGACAGTTGTCTGACGCCTGTGTGGCATTCGTGGGAAAAAAAAAAGAAGAAAAAAAAAGAAAAAGAAAAAAAAGGAATGCTTAGCCCCGAAGTGGTGCGGTTGTCTACAGAAGGTTCTGCAAGGTTCTGTGTAGGGTGTTGATTAGAAGTACACAAGTCGATACGATGATGGGGCAAAATGCAAAAAAGGGCCCAGGTACTCTGCAATGAAGATAACAACCCCCATGCTGCGATTTGTAGTTTTCGAAATATATCTATGCCTTGCAGGTATAAATCGGGCGAGGCAATTGTGCATATAGGCCTGCAACTGCAAACACTTCAAACTGGGGCGGTGCCATAGGCCCACAAAGCACACACCTTCTTCTGCGTGCCGTTCCACCCACACGCCTATCCTGGTACTCGACCAACAAGTTAAAGGTCACCTGCATCTCAGACTTGTCCAGGCCTAATGTCGCACAGGCAAATTGACTGGACGCAACAAAATTGTACTCGACCTGTACCACGTTCAGCAGAGGTTGGGGAGCGGATGCGTTTGATCAGTGCTTATACAATGCACAAGGTATTGAAAATGAAGTCAGACAACCACACCAACTCTTCAAATGGATTGTAAATTACTGTGCGCGCGGGATTACTTCCCATTCTCGAGATTCAATCAATCAGAAAGTATAGATAGAGCAACTCGAAGGCACGTACCGAACACCGCCAAGAGAGCAAACAGAAACTATTTGACAATGCGAATAAACCAACCAGCCCATACAAACCCAAAAGAGTATACAGAACTATTTGACACTGCGAATAAAACCAACAAGCCCATACAAACCCAAAAGAGTATACAGAAACTATTTGACACTGCGAATAAACCAACCAGCCCATACAAACCCATAAGAGTATACGGAAACTATTTGACACTGCGAATAAACCAACCAGCCCATATAAACCCATAAGAGTATACAGAAACTATCTGACAATACGAACATACGATACAAACAAGTGCTCTCTGCTTACCGACTCGTCCAGATTGTTGAACCCCTGGTTGAGCAGTCCCGGGTTAGCGAAGTAATCGGGGATGCACGTACGCGTGTTGATACCAGACCGAGTCATATTACTGATCACTGCACTAGTGATCTCGTGGAAGGCCGTCGACTTGATGGGGAGTGTGCGTCTGCAAGTACAAGTAAATACCTTGTTAAGATGCAATACGGATTTGCGAGTCCATAGCACAAACACATGTTGAGAGTCCAACAACACTAACCACCCGATACACTTTCGCATGCTGTGGTTTCTACAGAAAGACGCATGCTGATCGAAGTATGGCAAGTAGAGCGGTGCCCACGACTAACGAACAATTGCAGAATAACACTGCACTCGAAACGAACGCAATGCATCCACACACACTCCATCATCACTACCTACGTTTCTGGCCACCAAAAAACAACAACACTAATCCACACTACACTACTCATCCAGCCCATGTCCAGGCTCACGGATACCCCTCCCACCACCTCACACCCGTACACCAACGCCCTGCACACACTCACCTGACCACCTGATTCAGCCTGTAGCTGTTAACTCCGCTAGTCTCGCCCTCCACCGAGCCAATCGTGTACGGGCGCCTGTCAGCTTCTGTCTTGAGCACACACATGTCCTTGCCTTGCAATGTCAGGACTATATCGAAGTCGCCTGTGGAATCGCCCTTGACACAGCTCTCGTCCAGGTTTTTGTCGCAGTCGATCACCAGTCCCTTGAGAACGTAGTTTCCGGATATATCACAACCGCGCAAAACGGTCGTGACAGTCTGAGACGAAGGTAGGCAAACGGCGGCGATAAATGCGACGCATAGACCATTCTTGTATGGACAAGGGATAGGGCTACACCCATTCTCCGGCTGCTTACTATAGTATAGGATACACACAATATACCTACCACATCATTCTATGTTAGAATACATGCAATAGACCATCCAGTCAAGCAACTCACCTGGTCACATCGCGACCCAATGCTCTGATCAGGACAGGGGTTCTCCACAATCCACTCTCCCACTTCGATCTCGGTGCCATCAGCCTCGACTTTGTACAATGAACCCAACTCCATGGCAAGCGAATTAGGGCCAATCATCATGGTACGCAGATTGGCTCGCACCGTAAGACCATCCGTGTAGGTACTTTGGGCAGACGCTGAAAGTGTAGGTAGAATGACGTTTATGTATGTATGTATATATGTATGTATGCATGAATTATATGTATGTGTGTATGTATGTATATGTGTATGTGAACTGAATTTTCGGAAGGTCTTGATACGCACCCTTTGGGGAGAGGAGGTACCGGAATGGAGGGTACAAAGCCCAGCAACAACAGCTGAAAAGCCAAGTCGGTTATAAAATGTATTTGCAAGCATTGAATATTCGCAATGGCTTCATGGCTTCTTCAATATTCGAGGTAGCGGTTCCTAGGTTGCAGAAGAGAATTTATAACTCCTTCTCCCCCTCCTCCTTCGCAAACTAGCTTCCTACCATAAACTGAGATTGCATGACACTTGTGAGGTAGATGAACACACACCTTTAATGCCGACGGAAGGATAGCTTGTTCCGAACGCCTGTGCCTCTGAGGAATCAGAGTCGTACAGCCCAACACTACGCCAGTAACCTTGCAGCCTGAAAGAGTGGAAACGTAAACGACCAGAATGTGTTACTTTAGAGCTATAACTCGCGGGATAAAAACTGGGGGCTCCTCCACTGTGAGAGATTGCCCTACAGCATATACCTGGGCGCAGTCTGCACCAATATAAAGGGGTATTTTGGGTACCAACCTGTGTGGTTTCATGATATACAAGGCTTGATGATTCGATTGATCTGAAATTCAGGTCTCTAGCGTATGCATCACTTTGGTAAAAGCACTCACGAAGGTGCATGTCTTGCTATATTGGATCCAAGGGCAAGGCGGTGTTTTTCGTCGCAGAAGGTTTCTCGACACACAAACACACGCATGACCATGAGAGGTATAGACGCTCAAGGCTGTTTAAACCATTGCGTGACGATACGTAGAACACATCCACTCATGGGACAAGCCAACAAACGTCTGTGCACGTACACCTCATAACAACCATGCGCGATACAACTCAGGGCACGCACAAGCCCTCTCTCGGCTATTTCTAAAAAGACAATCTGCCATCCGCACAGTGAACAAACTACGTCACGCAAGATATTACGTACAGTTCGCTGAATGTGGATAGCGCGAAGCTCGCTGACAAGCTTGGTTACAATACTGGCCACTTAGATCACTGCTTATTCACAGAAACTGACCACCCCGATGCTACTAGGTTTGGTAAATACTTCAATTCCGAGCGTAATATTGTCTCACGATAATACATTGCCACCTGTGTCTATTGCGCTATCCATTCCTACCTCAAGAGTGATCTGATCGGCGTGGTTCGGCTCCATCTGAACGCCAGCAGGTTCTTGAATCCGAGGAGGTCATCCTCAGACACGGCAAATTCAGCCACGCCCCTGCTTTTCTGCAGAAGAGCGTCTCTCAGGGCCAAGTCCTGGTTGATTTGCTTCAAAGTATCCTGAATGCGATGAAAGATATCCGCTCAATATCCGCTGGTAGATCCACACAAGTGTGCGCCGCCACCAACACAAGCGCGAACACAAATCGCACCTGCGCATACACCCACAACAGAGTGCAAATACAAATGCGAGGCTATACTGCGCCGTAGACCGCACCAAACGAACATTTGGCACCCATATGAGCACCGGGCCTACGGGATAGCCGTGTAGCACTACAACGTAGACACTCACCTCAGTCTTCACCTCGACATCGAATACGTGCAGCTCCTTGCCGTTCGCAACGTTTGTCGTGATATTGCAACTCGAAAATTGATTCATATCGAGCACAATAGCCAGAAAGCCATGGCAGTTCGAGCCATCTAAAGCCATCATCACAGACTCGAACACAGTCACACCCTCTACACTCGCCTTATATGAACATTCGCCCACGGTTATGTCCTGAACCTGCCGTCGGTTAACCCAGGGCCCCATATCGAGGTGCAGGGACATACGATTGTCAGACAAGACCTCGTTTTTAAGACCAGAGGTCAGGTTGAACTTGCTCAGCTGTTGAGCCATTGTCTCGGTTGTGGTGCAGACATGCCTGTTACGGTGTAATTGACAGTTATAATGCTGTACGATCTCAATCTCGCACCTTTCGAACTACACGCGTATTAACCTTGGAATAGTTCAGGTCTATATATTCATCTATAAATGATTGTGATTGTTCATTCGCATCAGCATTGTATTGTAGTTCTGTGGTCATAGAATCTGCTATCGACCACGCCACCTATATGCATGCTCTGTGTCGACAACCTATTGCATATGTATTGTATTGGGTGAACAGGTGCATATTGTGACACACATACACTGAGCAGCTCGCATCAGCACGTTCACATATGTGTGAACAAAAGGTGAGTATACTCACGGGCATGAAACAACTGGGTGCATTTGCTCATAAACAGATACAAAATTTAAATTGAAGAACATCGATATACGACATGAAGAAAAACAGGATCCAGCTTCTGAAACACTCTCATTGTATGCAACCATACCCAGTGGGGTCTTCGAAAGCAATATTGTCCACGGCGAAACGGAAAGGGACTGTGGACACGAAGGGTATCAGTGCCTGATCTCCAAGCACTATTTTGGCGGGTGTCGCGAATCCCGGGCCGGATATATTCAAACTCTATATGATAAAATGTCACAACATATTCGAAGATAAGGGTTTAAGGGTTACCGTTCTAATTTTCGGTCTAGTGCAATCAGTACAAAAAAAAGCATGAGGCTCTCCTAGATAGTGCCTAAACCATACTGATGCGATAATGCGAACCTTTTTAAGTTTATGCAAAGATATCAGCTCGATAAGTGCGGTACAATATAAAGAACTTACAATTACATAACCCTACAGATAGTTTGCAGCAGAGCAATCAGCGTCCAAAGCAGATGACCCAGCTTCCCCAGCATGTTTAGTGTTAAATGCAGACTGCACCGAAAATAGCCTACAAATACCTTCGTCAATTTAGCACGAGCAGTCACATACTCTTTGTTCCTCTAACATTATGGTTTATATAGCAATCGATGTGTACACAGCTGTGAGTCATGGTGTACAACCATACCTGATCTAATCGCAGTTGGGCATTTAAATTGTAGTCCTGAACCGTCAGCAGAATGGCGTCCCCTACTAGAGCCGAACTAAAAATCAGGAGAAAGAAAAATGTGCCATCTGACTGTAAGCAGAAATCAATCCAGCAAGAGACACTGACTCTGCGTTCGCAGAAGTTGAGTGGGTGTAAATAGATTAGGCATACGATTAGCACTATATTAATTGATTACAATGTGCCACACATACGTTTAGCAGTGTTTTTAGCCGCCACATCTCCAGAGCTCATATTAAAAATTAAAGCGATAGTACACACTAAATCTAAACAAATACAAAAGCACCAATTCAATCCCCATATGGTTGATATAACACGTAGCCAAGGCAGATCGCCCACCTCCTTCGAGCTAAGAAGGACAGGGAGATGGCAACCAGATCAGTTGACAGAAATATATATGCGAATACAATAAAAATATGCTTTTGTATATATATATATATATATATATATGTATGTATGTGTGTGTGTGTGTATGC
>NW_014040459.1:9461-15799 GCF_001186125.1 Sphaeroforma arctica JP610 | reverse complement strand
TATATATATATATATGTATTCATATATATATATATATATATATATGCGTGTGTGTGCGTGTGAGTGTGTGTACATTTGTAGATCCTTAATATCAGCAGATGCATTTGCCTATCATTTGATGCACATGTGTGTATACACACCAGGAAAATATATATGACTTTCAAGATATAAACTGAGAACTAAAAGCGCTACATGGGCTTGACGTGTGTGAACAAAAATACGAATTGAAGAAAAGTGCGCGTGTAAAACGTATCCTATTAAGTTGTATACTGCTAATTTCGCAAATCTAAACTGATAGACCACAAAGAAGATTGTGAGAAACGAGACGGCAACATAAAAGTAAACTACTACGTAAGAACTGCAACTCGTAGAAAGTGTTTTGTGCTGACTGAGTACAGTGCACTTACCCGACAGCGGTTTGTAATACAGAATTATCATTGACGACAATTTCAGCGGCGTAAGTCAACGACAGGCATGTCAAAGACAGCACTAACCGTGGGAACATATTTAAGAATAGCGAGCTCTGTATTTGAAGATATCCTTAACTGGTCTTTATAATGGTATGATAGGTTACTGTATATATTGGAGAGGCTTGTAAAAATATATGCTAATGAACTCACTATCACAGACTTTCTATCGTTAACAGAGAAGATGATTGAGTATACACTACATGTATGTGTGTGACGCGACGTAACGGTAGTAATTGTTTAGCACCTCCCTCCTAATTGCATGCAATAACGTCTACTACAACACGCATAGACATCTTCTACAATTGAAAGCATCTATTGGAGTATCTTCCTATGGGAATCTGGGTCAAACAGCGCTTTCAGTACTTGCGAGGTGTGACCGATTATTTTGGATTTATTTCCTGTTTTTTATATAAAAACCAAAAAAGTTATACATACATATATTTATGTATTTTTAAAAATAGCGGCTACGATGTGTTTATATATGAACTATTTACTCCATATATTCCATTTTAGAAGGCTATGCTCCATATACCTCTTGGAAACATTTTGTTTTAAAAAACGAAACTGTCTCAGTCAGTTAGGACTCTCAGATTTAAGACTCCAGAGTGGTCAGTGGTTCACCATCAATAATACCGGACTGAATTTTACAGAAATAAATCACCTTTTGTTTCTAAAAATATATAGTGTGTTTGATTTGGAAAGTAAAAGCAGTAAACACTTCATCGCTTCCAGTATAATTCTATTTTTATTTTAAAAATTTAACATAGATCAAAAAGTTCAAAATTTAACACACAAAAAAAGCAATTTGTCAAAACTAATCGAAAATTTTCAGTAAAGTAATCGCGAAATATCAATATGAGCAACCGTCAAAACGATTCACTAATAACTAAAATATTCTATTCTATGACCAATCAATAACAGTATGTTAAAATGCGGTAGCAAATGCATTGTGGACCTAATCTCATTACGTTATGGGGATACAGAATAGAAGTTGAACGTAAACGCATGTTTATTAAATTTTGAAATGTGATCAGAAGGGCCTATCTATTTTTAAGTTCTTTTTATAGGACTGGTTCGTGTGGTTAATCGTTACACAACTAAATTTTTAGACCCGAAAGGTGCACTTATATGCCTACAAAGGACCGATGAAGAATAAAAGTATGTAGAACGTAAACGTATATTTATTCGATTTGTAAACGTTTTAACGGAAAACGGTTAGCTGTTTTATTTCGTGGAGTGATGAGACTCATGAGAGTGGAGTGTGGACTAAAAACCGAACTGTATTTTAAAATTTTGAAGATATCCTGCTGACAATCTGGAGCCAAGGAGTCAGGACTCAGGAGACCTGGAGTCTTGGACTGACTGGATTCTGGAACTTTTCATGAGGCCAAGAGGTGGCACTGCCGGTACGGCGGTAGGAGGGCCCAATGTTTTACTGTTTATATGACTGTTTTCCATTTATATTTGGTTTTAGGGTTTTAGGGTTTCGCCACTATTCCTAACATTTACAACGCTACCCTAAAAGCCGCCCATTGGCCCTGACCTCCTTCAGCAATTACAGGAGTGCCACGACTTCCACGGTATCTGGACCCTCCACGAACACCTTGGATCTTTTCTCCAGCGTGTTGAAGAACCACCGTACCCTCACCCGTACCTGACACATCAACAGATGTTCCCTATACCCCGGCTAATCACGCTGTTGAAGTACTACTTCCAAATATCGGTTCAAACCAAATCATCGCGCTTGTTGGTTCCGAATATGATACTTCCGATCCAGGCCAGCCAACACATACCGAATTCATCCGTGGTCTGGTGCGGCATTGGCTTACCCCCATCCTCGCTTCTCGACCGGAATATGACGGATAACCTGGTCCTTCTCGGTATTTCGTACTCTTCACTGACCCTTTCCGCGGCACTACACGGCGCAGACCCGATCCGTACCACAGAGGCGGGTACTCTACTTAGTAGGTCAACAAGAAAATATATGGAACATTCGATAGCAACAGTGTTTTGTCAACACCGGCCCGAATTGACTCAGCACAAATCTTTCATTGTCGACCCACTTGGCCCAAGCTTCAAACGGAAATTTACTGACCAATTCTTCCCATCGATCTTTCCTGAACCACTACAGCGACTATGAGAGCCATACTATATGTTCATACATTGTATCATACATACTTGCCATTTTTGAAATAAATAATATTATCCCTATGCCTAAAAGTAAGATAAAACTAACATTCTCGCGCACCGCCGTTTTGCCTAGCATTCTCGTACACTGCCAACTATGCCTACCATTCTTGTACACCGCCAATTATGCCTACCATTCTCGCACACCGCCAATTATGCCTACCATTCTCGTACACCTCCGACAATAAACATCACAACTGTTTTAAAATTAATTACACGTGATGTTATTATTCCTAACGGGCATACATCACATACTGCCATACCAACATGTGTCACATGGACAACAGGTAACACATAATGCCATACCAATATATGCCACATATATCACATATATCACATTATAATATTATTTTATCAATTGCATGAATATAGTTGAATTGTCTATTAATTAGCACATGCAACAGTTAATCGTTTATATTCGAGTCGTGAAAACTAGCATACTTGAAGTTGTTACTACATTTAGTAAGCAGGCTACACCAGCTACTTTACCAAAAAAAAAGATAATGGAACAACTATCAATGTTGATACACCATTCAGAGTACCCCCGCGTCATTCAGCAAAGTCAAAGAATAAATATTACACAATATATGCAGAACCTAGAGACGAGAAAGACAATAATAGAGAAGATGGTAACCGGGAGCAACCGTTGAACGACAAGGATCATAGAGAACTAAGAAATGGTCTTGATCTTGGACGTGATGATGAGGGCGATACACCTAAAGAGAGAGAAAATTTGCTATGATATTCTATAAATTGCTAATAAAGAATTAGCTCTAATAAAAATCGCTATTTATCCCTAATAAATAGTGTTATCCCTAATAGTGTTAATAATGTTAACAATTCTAATAGTGTTAATAGTGTTAACAATTCTAATAGTGTTAATGTAAACTTCGATGGATATTTGTATGTTTCAAACTATGTTATATAAACTAAAATACAATTTAAGTCAGTTAGGATTTAGCAGTGGTAGCTTGTGTAAGAATGATCCGGACTGCCTCTTGGTAAGAGCCTTAATATCCTCGATCACACAGGACGTACCTCTAGTTGTTCTTTATTGAATAATTTTCACTAGAAGTACTAACTGTTCATGACCACATGTCTAATTTATAGATAGACATAAGTGTAAGATTCGTTCTATCAAGGCGATATTAACACTTTAGAGTAATTAAAAGCTTAGGTTAAGTCTAAGTATCGTGAAATTCGAAGTAAACAAATGAAATGAGTCTTTTGGTAAAGTTAGGTATGCCTCGTGAAAACAGCAATACTCTGAGGGATTGTGAGGCTGAGACATTGCCTATATATAATCCTCTCAGTACTGTTTTCGCCGAAAGGATTATATTTAGTGATTCGTTGTCGCTCTATTAGAAACTAGGGTATGTTTCGTTGGGGCGAATCCGAGAGACTCATAAAATCCTATCTTTAGAAGAAGAAAAAAAATGAAAAATACTCTTGATGTCCTTAGTTATTGCATTAACCAATAACTTGCCACTTATCAAGAATTACCGACTTAGCCTTCATCAGACTGGCACATCTGGTTGGCTGATCGGAGGATCAATAACGTTAATAGTCCCTAGAAACCTATATTCGGTTGAGCCATCTCGCTACCGAAGTATTCAGATATAAATAAAGTTGGAAAGTAAATATAGTTCTATTAATAGAACTAGACCAACTTTTATGTTTGGTATTTTACTGGGGCCTTTTAATGGCCTCGTCCAAATATCTGATATGTAAAATGGAAAAGGAATTAATTAATAAAACCGTTAAAAAGCATTTAGGAAACTTAAGTTCATCGCACTATTAAGAGTACGTTTATAGTTTACGTACTGCCTATGAGTACGTTTATAACGTAGAGTCTAATGTGGAGGCCCGGCTACTACACAGCCCCCACCCATTTTTGAGACCAAGGAGAAGCAAGTTTCTTACTTAAGCTGATTATGGGTCAAAAAGCGAGAAAGGAAAAACGGGTCGAAAACATTGAGTAGCATAAAGTATAGTTAATGTTTCTCAGGCGGAGAAGTTAAGTGCTCTCGGCTAACCTGTGATTTTTGGGCTTAGGTCTAGTAGGTCCGCGGTGGCCGACTGAACATTTCTTACTCTTCAGTGTCTTAACCACATATGAAGGATGAGCATTAAGGCTCTGGACAAATGCTGTAGGCGGATAAGTTTTGACTTCCGTTCCTTCAGACGATGGAAACATGCTATCTTTTTCAGCTTGTGACTTATGCAGGCGTTTACGCTTAAAGGCTTTTAAATAGTCTTGGTTATCGAAAGCATCTGAAGTCAACTCAGCTATTGTACCGTCTACAAAGCGTGTACGATAGTATGTATAGTCACCCTTATCCGTTCTCCATATAATGTCTCTAAATTCAGAACGATCAAGAGGGGCATTAGAGTCATGTCTTCTTGCGAGTATAATCTCTGTAGTCGGAATACGACTTGTGCCTATATTAAGCGCACTAGAACCATCTGGGTTATTTACCTCGTACGTTCCGCTTTTAGTGTCTGCTACAGAGATTATGTATGGACCTGTCCATTTAGATGTTAATACAGTAGCATCGGAATTACGTTGACGGATGTTAACTTTGTCACCAACCTGATACTCTGCTATCTTCTTGGTAGTGTTCCAACGCTTTTACCTTTTAAATAAGGCTATATTGCGTGTTTCTCGCAAGCAAGAATATACAACGTTATAAATACGTTGGACCTTCTCTAACCATGGTAACCCATGGTGATCGGGTTCGTCCTTTTTAAAAGAGATTTGTAACTCACTATATCTGCCACGAAAATAGTGAGCGGGTGTAGTTCCTGTAACCGGATCAGCACACTCGTTCATCTGTGTTTTCATCCGTTAATGCAGTACGCAAGAGGAACTTAAGTCTTCTATGGTGCGTTTCATTCGCGGCTTGCGTTTGCGGCTTATATGGCACACCTCTCTTATGGCATATGCCTGATACGAGTACTAGCGATTCCATAACGTCATCGCAGAACTCACTACCGTTATCAGTGCACATAATACCCGGCCACCCGTGGTCAGCAAAGACTTGGCAACATAATTCTGCCACGGTCTGCGTATTCTTATCCTTTAATGGATAGAGCAAGTTAAACCGTGACGCCACATCAAAGAAGTGGCATACGTAACGGTCGCCTGTGTGCTCGGACGTGGGCAGGTCATTTACATCAATGATGACCCTGCGCCATGGAACATCTTCAGTCACGCTCTTAAGCGATGCGAAACCATAGCGCTTGATCTGATTGAGATCACAGTCTGTGCATGACTGATATACTCTGTCAACTAAAGTTGCCAGCTTAGGGTGCGCGATCCCACGTCGTTTAGCATCTTTGAGTGCTTCTACTACGTTCTGGTGCTTCAGCTTATGATGTTGCTTCAGCCAAGCAAGAATGTTTTCATCATTCTGCTCTTCCAGAATAAAGGTAGGGTGTTGAGAATCCACTTGCGTGGTCTCTAAGTCTGGAGTGTTTTCAGACTCCTGTCCTGTTTTTACATGAGCGTCATAATCGCGCTCATGTGCGTTAGATACACCTGACTTATTAAATAGTCGCATTATATGTGTATACGCTTCAGGATTGTCTTTCATTAATCCCTTTAAAAATAAGGTTTGAAAGACCTCGTGCTTGGACTTTATGTTATTAAACAGAGTCCTAGCTAGAGACTGACGCTTC